>NC_089763.1:33220277-33255277 GCF_040412425.1 Macrobrachium rosenbergii | reverse complement strand
ATATATATATATATATATCACTATGTGAAAGGTTAAATTATCACTAAGATAAAACCTGTTAAATTTACGTTACGTAATTTAGGAAATGGAGGAAAGTGAGGAGAGTTATATACTATATTAATCAAGTGTGATAACGGATGGTTCAATCGGTTAACCCGCGAGACCGTGATCTTCACAGTAAAGTGTTGGAAGATTATACATTATTATGTATTAATAACAACCATAACTGGATGCTTTCGGCTGATTAGCACTTTGGGAACTCGAACACAAGACTGGCCATGGCCATAATGCAACGCTGAGCAAACTTGGAGAAAACTACAGCATTGTGTATATATACATACATACATACATATATATATACATACATATATATATATATACATACATATATATATATATATATATATATATATGTATATATATATATATACACAGACACACACATATACATATATATATATATATATATAAACTGTATTATATATATATATATATATATATATATATATATATATATATATATATATATATATATTAAACCGTCTTATTCATTTTTTGTTTGTTAAGATGAATTTCGATATAATTTTTTTCGTACAGAAGAAATTATTACCAAGAGCAAATTACTGTTATATATGCGCATTATATCAATAAGCCCTTTCTCTCTCTCTCTCTCTCTCTCTCTCTCTCTCTCTCTCTCTCTCTCTCTCTCTCTCTCCTTCGATTTAATAACATCTTGGTTTCTATGCATTGCTATATTAGAGAGAGAGAGAGAGAGAGAGAGAGAGAGAGAGAGAGAGAGAGAGAGAGAGAGAGAGATCTTCTTCCTCTGAGCTTCTATTGAAAAAGAAGAATTTACAGACATACGGAGAGTGGATGAAATTAGAAAGGAAAAAGTGCAAGTCATCGTACCATGATGCTTACAAAAACAAAACGAGTCACCTGTCAGACAAAAACCCTTAATCAATTTACCTGTCGTTCCTTGGCTGGGGCACACTTGGAGTAATGCATTACCTTCAATGATACCTCGTAAATGCAATATGTAAACAGACCAGGAACTTTTGAAAAAATTACTAATAAAACACCATGCAACAGAAGAAATACGCATGCTGGATTTAAATAAATACAACCAATAAATGAATGAATGTGTGTGTGTGAGTGTGTGTGTTTGTGTGTGTGTGTGAAAACAACGATGCTTCAAAGATCTTTGGGTTTAATGAAAACCTCCCGAACAAGACTTCAGTTTCAAAAGAACAATGCCCTACAACATAGGGAATCTTCGAAACCCAAAAGCAGATTTCGTTGTGTCTGCAAAGATACTGACTGTGAACTCTGCATTAGATCTGATGGGGTGGGCAAACTAATACCTGCTTCCAGCCCAGGCCACAAGAAGAAACTGGTAAGGAAAAGGTGTTTATTATTGGAAATTTAGGAGGAAAAGGTGTTTATTATTGGAAATTTAGGAGGAAAAGGTGTGTCTTGCAGGGAAATTGATGAAGTAAAGGTGTGTCTTACCGGGAAATTGAGGAGGAAATGGTGTGTCTTAAACTGAGAAGAAAAGGTTGAACTGAGGAAAAAGGTGTATCTTGAGGGATCTGAAGAGAAGAAAAGGTGTGAGGAGAAAAAGGTGTGAATTGAACTGAGGAAAAGGTGTATCTTACGCGGGGAACTAAGGAGAAAAATGTGTATCCTAAGGGAAAACTGGGAAAAAATGAATAAAATGGCAGAACTGATGAGGAAATGGAAATTGAGGAACAAGAAAAATGTGTATCTTAAGGGGAAAAAAAAATGTACTGAAATTGAGGAAAAGGTGTATCTCACGGGGAAACTCGGGAGGAAAACGTGTCTAACGGGGAAATTTAGGAAGGAAAAGCTGTACCTTACCGGGAAACTGAGGAATAAAACATGTCATGTACGAAATGTATACTTGTAAGATTCACAGAAACGACTGGAACACTAATGTGTGGGAAGTATTTAAAACTCCTTCACTGGCAAATAACAACAGACCAAAGAGCGTCTGCAACGTAAGGAAGGGAATAGCAAAACTTAGAACAAAGTTATTTAAACACAAATGTTGAAAACATTTTCAATAACTCCTGCAATGTAAGGAACGCCCACCCAACAACCACATGTGTTGTGACTTATGGCGAAACTGAGTTATAACCTGCTTGATATAAAGCACATCAGATGAAAAAAAAAATAAAGGCAATAAAAAATAATGGTGTAGCATCCCAGGTGCCAAAACTGTGCCCTGTCCGGCTGCGAATTGCAAAGATTAATTATCTTTACACCTGATATAAAACAGAAGCAGCCCATAAGATTTAATGGCTGAACAAAAAAAAAAAAACACGAAAAAAAAGAGAGAAACGTCTCCGTTCTTGATTACTTTCTCTGCCAGCTGTGAGATAATTTCAGGTTACGGTATTGCCGAGGTTTCATCCTCAGTCCCTTGAGGAGAAAGGCTCTCGAACGCACAAAAGTGTTCTCAAACACTCGTGCAAAAACCTCGAACTCTCTAAAGATGTGTTGAAACATTTGGAGACAGTTTTAGGATAATCGGAAGTTCAGGTGAAATCGTCAAATACATATCCAGCCTGTACTGCTCACTATCCGAGTGGTGCAATCATTTGTAAGTGCATGTATGTATGTATGTGTATAATCAATCTCTCTCTCTCTCTCTCTCTCTCTCTCTCTCTCTCTCTCTCTCTCTCTCTCTCTCTCTCTCTCTCTCTCTCTCTCTCTCTATATATATATATATATATATATATATATATATATATATACATATATATATATATATATATATATATATATATATATATATATATATATATATATATATATATATATATATATATATATATATATATATATATATATATATATATATGCACAAACTCAGTGTATTCTAGAACAGTATATTTGGCTATACACATTTCTCATATATTATTATTGCTAAGTCATTAATTATCCTGTTCATTTCTGGATCTTATGCGTCAGTTGTGGTAAAAGTTTCCAAATGAACTTCAATCAATTTACAGTTTTAAGATTCTCTTACTTTACGACAAAACGAAGTTAATATTAATATCAAAAATTATGAAAAATACATATACATGACACTCGTGATATTTAACAATTTCTTAGGAGAACAACTGGACTAATCAAATCTAAACCTGCTAAAAATCGTGTGATCAATAAATTATTACACTATAAGTAAAAACCTATATAAATATTTGTGTGAGAGATTATCAACACGCTCCTTAAAATGGAGGCCAGGAATTACGACAAAAAGCACTGCACAGTAATTAAATGCTTTTTCAAAGTCTAATTACCTACGAAAATTTTTTTTTTACCGTCCAATTCCCTCAACGTACTCCAAGTTCATCCTGGTACATAACCTTCTTTAACTTTAGGTTTCCTTAGATGTTCCAAGGTCACCTTTGCGTTCGAGACTATGAAATTGTGTGATGCTCCAACACACACACACACACACACACACACACACACACACACACACACACACACTGCGCTCTGTAAGTGCTCTGACGGGTAACAAAAATCTTAAGTTATACTTTCTCAGAGATAACAAAAATCTTAAGTTATACTTTCTCAGAGATAACAAAAATCTTAAGTTATACTTTCTCAGAGCTAACAAAAATCTTAAGTTGTACTTTCTCAGAGGTAACAAAAATCTTAAGTTATACTTTCTCAGAGGTAATGAAAATCTTAAGTTATACTTTCCTCCTTTTAGTGCGTGCTACTTTCGTTTCTACACCTTCTTCACTTGCTACCTTTATTTCCATCGCTTCAGTGCGTGCTACTTTCGTTTCTATCCCTATTTTTCGTGCTACTTTTATTTCCATCTCTTCGGTGCGTGCATATCTACTCCATCCTTACGGATACCTATATTTCCGTCTCATCCATGCGTGCTACTTTCGTTTTCAACGCGGAGGGGGAGGAGGGCTAGTAGCAGTGTTCGTGCTACTTATCGTGTCCACATACACCCATTCCGGCGCTGCTGCCATTTCCAAACTTTTTGAGCGTGCTACTTACATTTCACATCTTTCGTGCGTACTGCTTTCATTTCCATACCTTCCGTGAGTGCTACTTTCATTTCCATACCTTCCGTGCGTGCTACTTTCATTTCCATACCTTTCATACTACTTTCATTTACTTACCTTTCATACGTTCCAGTTCCATTTCCATACCTTTCGTGCCTGCTACTTTCATTTCTATGCATTTCGTGTGTTTTTATTTATTTCCATAACTCACAGTTCCATACCTTTCGTGTGTGCTATTTCCATTTCCATACATTTCGTGCTAGCTTTTTCATTTCTCTGCATTTCGTGTTTTTTTTTTTATTTCCATAACTCCCAGTTCCATACCTTTCGTGTGTGCTACTTCCATTTCCATACATTTCGTGCCAGCTACTTTCATTTCCAACCTACTTGTGGGATCCAGTTCCATTTCCATACCTTTTGTACGTACTACTTTTATTTCCATAACTTTGTGCCTTCCAGTCTCATTTCCATACCTTTCCTGCCAGCTACTTTTATTTCCAACCTACTTATGGGGGCTTCCACACCTTTTGTGCGCACATTTCCATACCTTTTGTGCAACCTACTTATGGGGGCTACTTTCATTTCCATACCTTTCGTGCATGCTACTTCCATTTCCCACCTACTTGTGGGACCACTTCCATACCTCCATACCTTTCGTGCCAGCTACTTTAATTTCCAACCTACTTGTGGGAGTCACTTCCATTTCCCTACCTTCCGTGCGAGCTACTTTCATTTCCAACCTACTTGTGGGAGTCACTTTTTCATTTCCAACCTTTCATAACCTTTGTGGGAGTCACTTCCATTTCCATACCTTCCGTGCGAGGTACTTTCATTTCCAACCTACTTGTGGGAGTCACTTCCATTTCCATATACCTTCCGTGCGAGCTACTTTCATTTCCAACCTACTTGTGGGAGTCACTTCCATTTCCATACCTTCCGTGCGAGCTACTTTCATTTCCAAACAACTCGTGCGGGCTGCTCCCATAACTTTCGTGCGTGCTACCTTTGCTCCGGCGCCTCGTGGCTGTTACCTTCCACCTTCGAATTAATCCCGCCCGACTCTCGGTCGAGAAGATCATCAGTCTCATCACATTAAACTCACGACTCTTGTGGTGATGGTCGTCGGGAAGACGCCAATGGGAGGAGAGAAAGAAGAAGAGAAAGATAAGATAGAAAGAAAGAAAGAAGATAAAAAGGTAAATAAAGTCACGACTGCATATCAACAAAGATTGAACGTTGCCAGGTTGCTACTTATGCTGCCGCTACCGAGCCCCATCCCCCACCCGACCTAATTACACCTGCTCATTATCGCCGTCACGGAAATCACCATCATCATTCTCTTCTTCTTCTTCTTCTTCTTCTTCTTCTTCTTCTTCTTAAGATTTTTAGCGAGCTTAAATGTCCGGGGTTCTTGTTCTTGTTACATGAGCGTTCTTTACTTTTACCTTCGTGTTTTCTTGGGTTAATATTGAGCAAAGGGGAAATTTTTATTATTATTTTTTTTTTGTGTCGTTACTGCTAGAATTTTTTTTATGTTTTCTATACTGATTCAATTGTTATTATTATTATTATTATTATTATTATTATTATTATTATTATTATTATTACTATTACTGCAGTTGCGTAATACAGACCCTTCCGATGGCGCTGACGCCAGAAATATTAATAATTAAAATAACATATACCAATAAACATAAGATAACTTAAATAAAACCTAATTTTCAACGTTTATATATATATATATATATATATATATATGTATATATATATATATATATATATATATATATATATATATATATATATATATATATATATATATATATATATATAAAATTCACATATTAATTAAAAAAAACTCCACGTCAATCAGTGAAAACATTTAATATTATTTTCCCCCCATCATCATCATTATTTCGTCTACGCATGCAACTTCCGTGACTTCCTTTATGGTGTCATTTCAATCTGCCCTCTGACTCTTCATGGTCTCAAAACTTTTCTCTCGAGCCAACAAAATCTTTCAGACAAAATTTCATCTTCACACAGTAAATCACGTCCGCATAGCAATGAAGATCGTAATGGACTAATGTATAATCTTGTTTTCGTAAGCAATTTCAGCCAATTTGATTTCCAAATTTGATCCAGCCTGCCACCGCCGTATTTGCCTCTTTCAGTCTTTCACTAAATTCCAGCTCAAGATGGGAGAGTGTGCTGGACATCTTCGTTCTTAAACACTTAAAAGATTCAACCTCATTAAAACTTTCCTCGGTTGTGCTGTGTCATCTCATTGTGTAGATTCTGTCCTCATTATTTCTGTTTTTTCTTAGAAAGGCCAAGAGTGGCGGGATTTCACGCAACCATATACATACATACCTACATAGTACATACATACAAACACATATATGTATATATATATAACTATAATACATATGTATATATGTATGTGTATGTATATGTATATATAATATATATAAATACATATATATATATATATATATACATACATATTGACAAACAAATATACACAACATTTACTCTAACATACGTTATTCTTCTTCTTATTTTAACGTGCTTTTTCCCATTTTTTGTATGGGGTAAGCACGATGCCTTCTTTATGTTACTCTCACGCAATAAACGAGCGTATACTGAAGTTCTCTTGTTTAAGTGAAGAAAAAGACTACGCAATTACCGAGGAAGAGAACAGATGTCAGCTCAAAGCAAAAAAGATAAGGAAGGAAGTGGTTTTACAATGACGGCCGCTTCCATACATCCTTAATTAGGACGGGGCTGTCGGGAGAAGATGAAGGATGCAAACGGGAAGACAGAAGAAGTCCTGTTTCGGACGCTACGGAACCAAAAACGCAGACACTGAAATAGTAATAATAATAATAATAATAATAATAATAATAATAATAATAATAATAATAATAATAATAATAATATATAAAACTCTAAAAGAAAACTGACACCATCACTTTCAATAATACCTGTTTGGAAGAGGGTCTACTACAATAATAATAATAATAATAATAATAATATAATATAATAATAATAATAATAATAATGAAGAAGAAAAACTATACAGCCATGTGCCTGAACAAATGTATATCTATACAACGTTTCTATTTCCCGTAAATATCTAAAGTTTCACGTTTTAAAAATAAAATAACATTTGTACAATTACTGTAGATCTACTTTCTCCATTGTAAGCCTCATTTTAATATGAGTAATTCTTCAAAGGAATAATATTACTATTTCCATTCGGCCACAGCAGAAATCATGAATTATTATTATTATTATTATTATTATTATTATTATTATTATTATTATTATTATTATTATTATTATTATCATACGAGTTAGCTATACAGACTTCGAGGCTTGGAGGCACGTTCATCATCTGCAAGATATTCAAGGTGACGTTTTCCCGCAAAAATACAAGCTTCTTGAACGAAGTCAGAGCAAGTCAAGCGTTGACACCGGTGCTGGGAATTGCTTGTTTTCACTAGAGAAATATGAAGCCTAATGATGGTACCAACGCATGCGCAGTTAACGCGCAATCAATACTCGCCTTCACTAAATAAAGAACTGATAACATGAGAGGCAAAAAGGAGAAAAATTCGAAATAAATAAATGAACGAAAGAAAGACAAGCAAATGCAACGAGAAAGTTATGAGAATAAAACTTGGAGATAAATAGACAACATTCAAAATCACGTTAAGAAAAACATCGCTTTGTTGCTGAGGACGTCTGATAAATAATCTTAATCGTCTCATGAATCTTGGCGTTCTGGGAATCTCTGTCATTTTATGTCACTTCTATTTAAGTGCGTTCGTCAAGCAGAAATTTCCTCCAAGAAAACCTATGTACTGTAGAGAGAGAGAGAGAGAGAGAGAGAGAGAGAGAGAGAGAGAGAGAGAGAGAGAGAGACTATGAAGTCACTTGTTGATATTAAAAGCAATTAGTTCATAAACTGCAATTACCTAATTTCCTTTCGCAATGGATTGTATTTTCCACCAGTTAGATAACACACAAAAACAAAGAAACAAACAAAAACACATACATATATATGTATAAACAAACACACATAAATATATCTCTATAAATAAAATATACACACAAATATATATATATATATATATATATATATATATATATATATATATATATATATATATATATATATATATATATATATACATATATGTGTGTGTGTGTGTGTGTGTGTGTAAGCCATCACATCTAAGAACGAAGAAGCTTTCACTACCGTCCTCAGCCAAATCAAGATTTAAGAAACCTTGCAAATTCCGACCAGTCATCATTCAGCTACCGGCTAAAACTTAGAAATCACAGAAAGATTCATAAACATGTGGGTTTTGCTTTCAGGGTGAAGGAAAAAAAAAATGATGGCTTTGGGGTTAAGGGGAGGGAGAAAAATAGTTTCTCTATGTTCGTAGATAAATGTGAGGAATGTTGTCCTCACGAAATTTGTTTATGTGCGTGGTTGATATGTGCTAGCGTTTGTGTCATTCTTACCATTTCACAATGAAAGCTCAAGAAAGCTGAATGATTTCGTTGTATATATATATATATATATATATATATATATATATATATATATATATATATATATATATATATATATATATATATATATATATATATATATATGTGTGTGTGTGTGTGTGTGTGTGTGTAAATCATTGCTTCTTCATCCTGGTTTTCATTCTCCCCTAATAACCTTACTCTATTCCTCACAATTAATTTCAACGTTTGGGAACACTTCCATACTTCTGAGGTTTCTCTTTGTATCACCTACGGATATCAATGATAAATTCATGGCACATTTTTACACTTCACAACTTGGTATCTACATCTAATTTACTTTCTCAGATTTTTTCTTCACTTCTTCCATATTCAGTTCCACCTAACTTACTTTTACATCAAACCAGACACTTTCTTCCTTGCATTATTTATACATTTCTAAAGCTGTCAAAAGGTGCCTGGTCGTTGCTACTCATAATAACTGACAGTGCGTTGAAGAGAGGTTGTAATTATACCACTCTCAAGACACGCAGCTTTCAAGTTTTTGCCTCTGTTGCTATTTCTGTATGCAAATATTTGTCTATTTTTTTGTTGATACATCTTACTTCTTTTATAACCTTCTCTAGCTTCTCACAATTACAGTTTTGTAAACATGTTCGTTTATTCAGGGAACACCTGCTTTGCTTAATAGCCTCACTAAAATGTTCCATATGAATGTTTTAGCATTAACAACAACAAGGACAATAATAATAATAATAATAATAATAATAATAATAATAATAATAATAATAATAATAATAATAATAATAATAATAATAATTTTTTGCATCAGAGGCACGAGCGGTTTCCTTGTTTTAGCCCCTGTCGACCCATCAATTATAAAACTAAAATTCATTGTCATTCAAAGTTCCTTAATACAGTTATACCACAATATAGTTATAAGTATTCGTCGACGATTATTATTATTATTATTATTATTATTATTATTATTATTATTATTATTATTATTATTATTACTTAAAATACAATGTTGTTGTTATTATTATTATTATTATTATTATTATTATTATTATTATTATTATTATTATTATTAATTTTTATTATTAAACAGTACATGTTTGTTACATGTTAAGAACCAAGTTGTCACAGAATGGAATACACATAAGTGTAACGATTAAAAAAAATTAGTAAGGAGAGAGAGAGAGAGAGAGAGAGAGAGAGAGAGAGAGAGAGAGAGAGAGAGAGAGAGAGAGAGAGAGAGACTTACATATATCACCGAAAACTCTTTAAAAGTGCTTAAAACAAAAGACAGGCAGAATCGATGCCCAACCAAACAAGAACGACAATAAATATTCCAATAAATAAATAAATGAAAAAACAAATTAATCAAAATTAAAATAAATAAATAAATAAAAAGCTCAATTTACCAACCATGCAACAAGTAGCAACACTCAAAGGACTACAAGCAAGCTGAACAGGAAGCCGTTTATCTTGATGGCATACTCCTCGTAGGATTTTCCAAGGAAGCTCCTGATGATTCAATCAGGACAAAGAATGTACCCGGGGGCTTGGTTGGTCCTGCCCAAAGTATGCTCGATCGGAGAGTATAATCTTTTCCTTAAAATGATAAAAGATATTGTCACTTCCAAATAAAAATATTGTCGTCTGTATATGTATGTGTTTATTTCTTTTATATGAATGATCTTTTTCCTTATTCATTTGGTATCATCTTCTCTTATTTATCTTCTTAAAGGGGGCAATTATCCTGCAGTAGCTCGTTTTGCAAGATTTTTAAAGTTTGTTCCGCTCTATTTTTCACCACTTAAAACAGAAAGGAGAACAACAAAAACAGAAAGAAGAAGAACAACAACAAAAATAGTAATAATATAAATTTTATGGCGAAATAAATGAACATGATGTCAATGTAAATTATATATTTAAAAACTTCACCTTTTGATGACTCCTGTTATGAGATCTTCATCAATAATTATTTCCCATTATTACATCAAAAAGAAAATTTAATTCTAAATCACCGGCACATTTCCAAAGAGTATCCTGACTTAAAAAATTTACCCCTTTACGTATACTGAATTACGCTTTTCTTCTTAAATTATGAAACATTTCATTTTGCAAGAATGAATACCTTTACTTCTGTGGTGAAGGATTTACCTGAGAAAAATTTTAGAACTTTTACCATTTGCAGAATGAAGACATTAACTTTGAAATAATCTGGCTACCATTTTTCAAAATAAGATGGACTGACCTTTCATAAAATTAACGCTTCTAATTAAAAAAAAAAAAAAATCTTACAGTTTAAAGAATAAAGGCCTTTACTTTGTTCTTGCTCTTATTTACTCTCAACTTTCTTGTCTGGCGATCGTTTTCAAACTCTTCCACTGGTTACTGTGGTTTTTCTTCATTATCCTAAATCAGTACTCTGTTACCTACAAATATCAAGCAACCATTTACAAAATACTCCATAACGCATTTTATCAATACACAACTCTGTACCCAAGTCTAACTTCTTTTTACCTGACTTCTCGTATTTCTCGATCCATGACACAGCGATTTAGACATAAATAATACACACTTGTCTCAGACTCACTTTGATACCAATCCAGTCACTCCCCTGTCTATACACACTTCGCTCCCGCCATGAAAGCTTTTAATCACTCTCAACAACTTGTCCTCATATTGCCTTTATATCGTTCCTATCATAAGCTATTTTTATTGCATGTATACCTTTTACAGCTTTTTTCATCTTAAAACTAAAATTTCTTACATGTTGAGCCCTCATAATTCTTACTCTCCTCTGTCACCATTACCTTCATGCAATGATACGGTTGTTTCATCTCACCCATTCATTTGGAAGATTTCCCACCTCAACGGATACCTTATCAACCCTAGTCAGTCGAAATATCACACCTTTACCTCATATCACAGCATTTCACTTGAAATCCCATCAATTTCTGGTGTCTTCTCAATATTCAACCATTTGTTTGCACTCTCAGGTACTCACAATAATCACATCCACAACATTTTGGAACTTATATTACAGAAATATATATATATATATATATATATATATATATATATATATATATATATATATATATATATATATATATATATATACATCACATCACGGAATTGAAACATAACACTCATATTACTATCAAAACAAACAGTACCGATACCTGTCAGCACTTGAAGCGATGTAACACATGCAAATTTTCAAGCACTTCACTGCCAAACCTCGCGCCAGGTAAACCAAAAATGGCAACGAAATTAAATCAGCCCTTGTCACAAAGGCACAAACACGTCGCAATTTTGGCTACACGATGCAAACAAAAGTTTCAGGAGTACGTTGTCGGAAAACGCCTTTGTGTGAGAGCAGCGCCTTGTATAGGATGCAAATGAAAGGAGGAAATGCATATGGTGAGAGTTATTAAAACTCCTACTGGATGCGGTTTACCTGATCTTAAGGGCGCCGCCAGGTGCTCTTTGCTTCAGGTGACCACGGCTTTGATTTCTACGGCCGTGAGAGAGAGAGAGAGAGAGAGAGAGAGAGAGAGAGAGAGAGAGAGAGAGAGAGAGAGAGAGAGAAATCACATATAGGAACTCGTGCGTTCATATGAATCATGTTGTGAGAGAGAGAGAGAGAGAGAGAGAGAGAGAGAGAGAGAGTTGTGTGTGTGTATCACAGAGTAACTTATGCGTTCATATGAATCATGTTGTGTGTGTGAGAGAGAGAGAGAGAGAGAGAGAGAGAGAGAATCATGAGAGAGAGAGAGAGAGAGAGAGAGAGAGAGAGAGACATAGGAACTCATGCGTTCATATGACTCATGTTGAGAGAGAGAGAGAGAGAGAGAGAGAGAGAGAGAGAGAGAGAGAGAGAGAGAGATCACATAGGAACTCATGCGTTCATATGATTCATGTTGTGAGAGAGAGAGAGAGAGAGAGAGAGAGAGAGAGAGAGAGAGAGAGAGATCACATAGCAAGTCATGCGTTCATATGAATCATGTTGAGAGAGAGAGAGAGAGAGAGAGAGAGAGAGAGAGAGAGAGAGAGAGAGAGAGAGAGAGAGAGAGAGAGAATTGACCGTATATATGAAGTAATGGGAGAGCCAAGGTGAGAAAACTATACAAAAAGGGAGAGGAGTAGGATGAAATCCACTGACAGCAACATCGGGTAACGAAAAATGAAGAAAGAAACATTTGAGGATTTGTTCAATAACCAGGGAGACAGAATTGTACTGTAACTATGGAGAAGCAATGGTGACGGAAACAGGTAGACAAAAACAATGAACAATGAATGTACTGCATTTTTTTCCCTTTTATTTTTAAGATTTTGGCACGTTTGATGGTCAAGGAGAGAGAATAAAAGTAAGTAATGGGGAAGAATGGAGAACAACGATCACAGCAATTATGTAAGAAACAACGGAGTTTTTGTTTGCATCTGTTAATATTCCTTTATACATGCAAAGACATAGGTACGATAGGCTAATCAAAGAGAGAGAAAAGCTCAAAAATGAGAAGGCAATCGACGAGAGAGAGAGAGAGAGAGAGAGAGAGAGAGAGAGAGAGAGAGAGAGAGAGAGAGAGAGAGAGAGAGACGAATATATCAGAACACGAGATTTGCTGACTGTGAGATAAGATCTGGGGGTAAACTAGGCGAAAGAAAAAATGAAAACCAATACATTCTGGGACAACTGGTCAGAAAATTCTGAGGTGGCTAAATTGACATATCAAACTACAAAAAAGTCGTCTAAATGTAAAAACAACCCTAACGAGAGAGAGAGAGAGAGAGAGAGAGAGAGAGAGAGAGAGAGAGAGAGAGAGAGAGAGAGAGAAATTTGGCCTCATCAGACTTATGGAGAGAGAGAGAGAGAGAGAGAGAGAGAGATTCTGCCATATCAGATTTACGGGGAGAGAGAGAGAGAGAGAGAGAGAGAGAGAGAGAGAGAGATTCGATATCAGATTTACGGAGAGAGAGAGAGAGAGAGAGAGAGAGAGAGAGAGATTCGGCTATATCAGATTTACGGAGGGAGAGAGAGAGAGAGAGAGAGAGAGAGAGAGAGATCTCAGAGACTTTTATGGATAGAGAGAGAGAAGAGAGAGAGAGAGAGATTTGGCTATATCAGATTTATGGAGAGAGAGAGAGAGAGAGAGAGAGAGAGAGAGAGAGAGAGAGAGAGAGAGAGAGAGAGATTCAGCTATATCAGATTTATGGCGATTTGGCCTCAGACTTATGGAGAGAGAGAGAGAGAGAGAGAGAGAGAGAGAGACCTAGAGAGAGAGAGAGAGAGAGGCTCATCAGACCGAGAGAGAGAGAGAGAGAGAGAGAGAGAGAGAGAGAGAGAGAGAGAGAGAGAGATAGAAACGGTTCCCTCCGACCCACGAGTGGCGGGCGTATAGCCGAAGGGCGGGTGAGCCGTACTCATCCTCCCTCCCCGCAGATTAGTGGGTATACGATCGGCGAGTGATTCCCCCCGATAGCGAGATCTAATAAAGAGTCGATAAGGTGAAGAGAAACAAAAACCCGTTCCAGGGACCAGTGTGATTCGGACCGGTACAGAACCCCAGGTGAACCGGTACAGTACTCTATACCGGGATAGCACCCTAGACCGGTCCTTTTCCTTCTTGATAGTACTGTAATCATTATATTATTATAACTTGTCTTTGTTGGTTAGGAAGGTGTATGAAGCTACAGGTGATTTTTTGGAACAACGGCCATTCATTTATTGACGTTTATTTTTTTCCCCCTTATATCGATCTTATGGAACAAGGGCATGTATTTATTGACATTTATTTCACATTTTTTATACATTTTCTTTTATCGATCCTTTGGAACAAAGGGCATTTATTTATCATTATTTATTTCTTCCTTTCTTTACATTTTCTTTTATCGATCTTTCAGAGCAAAGGACATTTATTGATTGATATTTTTTTTACATTTTATTTTATCATTTATTACCATTGTTGTATGGCGGTTTTATATATCTTCTTGTTTTCTGCATTATTTTTTATAATTCTCATCTTTATTTTTTTTTGCCAACTGACCATACCCCAATTTAAACCCTGCCTAATTTTCTTTTGGTCAGTTTAAGGAACCGAATTCACAGAATCCGTGGAGTTTCTCGAAAAATTATGAAAACAATCTCCCTAAATGTATTGAAATTAAATATTTTCTCTGCATGAAAAATCTGAAGATTAAAAATAGAAAGTAGGAACAATAATAAAGGATATGTGTGACATCTGCAACACTGGCAAAATTATTTACCTACATATTTCCATTCAAACCTTTACCACCGACGATCATATTAATGACAATACCCCTCCCCAAAAATCTGTACTTTAGCCAGTCCCAAGCCTGGATAAAGCCGAGAATGCAATGGGGGCTCAGAAAGTCCCGTAACCAAACAGAATACAGTAAGAGAGAGCAGTGTTACAAAAAACGAGAACGCACTGCCCGAGAAGTTCAGACGCTGACTCTCGGGAAACTCCAAAATGCAGTTTATTCAAATAGCGCATCTGAGCTAAAGGAATAAAAAAGAAAAAGAAAAAAAAAAGGCCCACGCATTACCACCTTTATTTATGGACATTAATAGCATCGGGTTCATTTGCATAATGCGTTTTACCAACGTGTTATTAAGCTGTCTTGTAGTTAGTTTTTTTCCGCGGTAAACAAATGATAGGTCTTTCAGAGCGATTAGTTTTGACTGATAAATTACAAGTCGCTTGACGACTTGCCACTACAAACACGAGAGAGAGAGAGAGAGAGAGAGAGAGAGAGAGAGACTTTCTACTATCACAATGCATAGGCAATGGTCACAGGGGGTGAGGATAATTGATTGATTGTAAGTTATCTAGCGTCACAAATGTAACCAGGTACCATGTAAAGTTGTACATGGTATGCACAGGCCTGATAAAAAGCTTGTGATAAAACTGATAAGAATGCAACATGGAGAACACTGACAATGCATGGTATAATGCAAATTACTGAGAGGAATTAAGTTTTTCTGAAGGATGTGAAGCCCGTGTTGGGATATGCAAGCGGGAGAGTGACTAGTTCGATGTAAAAACAGGCCTGAGATAAGGGTGTGTTACGTTCCATGGCTGTTGAATATCTTTCTAAGTATAGGATGTGTTATGTTCCATGGTTGTTGAATATCTTTCTAAGTGGAGTGATGTGAGAAATAAAGAGTAGCAGTGGAGGAAGGTGCAAATGATGTACTAAGGAAACTGCTCTTGAAAGAAGTGTGGAAGGGTTGATGTTTGCAAATGATATAGAACTGCTTGGTAATAGCGTAGAGAACCTGCTGACAACAGTGATACAAGATTAGACGTGAGGAAGAGTAAGGTTATGAGAGCAAATGGAAACCAAAAATAAGGAACACTGAATGTTAATATTGAAGGTGAATGAAAAGAACTGACTGATTTGTGTAGATATTTAGGAGTCAAGATGTGAATCACAAGAGATGAGCCAAAAAAAAAAAAAATAAATAAAATAAAAAATAAACAAATAAAAACACTAAAAAACGTTGCCCAACTTCAAGGGTTTTACAAAGTCTATATTAAAAAAGATTACGACATAAAGACCTTTTTATTTGTACCATTCAAAAAAAAGTTAAGAGGCAATTACACATTCGCCTTTACTATTAAAATTTTTTTTCTACCACCAAATGATAAATCATAGGATGGCATTCCGTATCGTCTAACTCAATCGCCATTTGTCAATTATCCTGCAATATGAGCATGAACGAGGTGATAATTAATACATTTTATAATCCGATGACATGGGTTAGAGAGAGAGAGAGAGAGAGAGAGAGAGAGAGAGAGAGAGAGAGAGAGAGAGAGAGAGAGAGAGAGAGAGATTTGACCACCATAAAATTCATGACAATACAGAGCTCTTTCCAAAAAAGATAATACTAATATCGAAAAATCTATGCTGGGAAAAAAAAACAAACAAGAGATTATTGATATTGAAAAAACATGGGGAGAGAGAGAGAGAGAGAGAGAGAGAGAGAGAGAGAGAGAGAGAGAGAGAGAGAGAGAGAGAGAGAGAGAGAGAGAGAGTCGAGTAATAAATCTGATACTGCAAAAAAAAAGATTATTAATATCGAATAGACATGAGAGAGAGAGAGAGAGAGAGAGAGAGAGAGAGAGAGAGAGAGAGAGAGAGAGAGAGAAAGAGAGAGAGACCAGACAAGAATGTCTCATGTTACGAAGTGACACTATTCAGGAGAAAGCGAAGATGAAGGCCAGACGCCGCGCCGGTGAGGCATTCAACTCTTCCCCCATTTTTTAAACGTCTTTTCTGTTCTTTGGAGTTCGAAGAATTTATGGGGAATGGGCGAATAATAATAATAATAATAATAATAATAATAATAATAATAATAATAATAATAATAATAATAATAATAATAATGTCTTTTATTCATTGCTGAATGTGAAATTGTGTATTTTGATTATAATAACTACTATATAAAACCAACCTTATCTTTTTAATATGGGTATTTTTAATTTTGAATATTAAAGTCTTAATAATAATAATAATAATAATAATAATAATAATAATAATAATAATAATGTAATTACTGAACCACCTGCCTCAAATTTTTTATCACTATCAATATATAGTGTATTAAGAATTATGAAAATATGTAGTCACAATAATATCAACATCACTATCGTGAACTCTGTCAATAATAATAATAATAATAATAATAATAATAATAATAATAATAATAATAATAATAATAATAATAATAATAATAATAATAATGTAATTACTGAACCACCTGCCTCAAATTTTCATCACTATCAATATATAGTGTATTAAGAACTATGAAAATATGTAGTCACATAATATCAACATCATTATCGTGAACTCTGTAATAATAATAATAATAATAATAATAATAATAATAATAATAATAATAATAATAATAACACCCGAACAAACAGATGAAGCACCCAGGCGGTAGACGGAACTTTCTAATAAGAAAGTCTCACCAATTAAAGGCAGAGTGATCCCTGGTGATATACAGCCCAGCCTCTGGCCTATATATCGCCAGGCCTCATAAGTGGGCGTCAGCGATTTCTAAAGTTCCTTTATATTTCTCAAAAGCGAAATACAAACCTGAAATCTCGATCAGTGTGAGAATATTTCATTAAAAGAGGTAGAATTGAACGCAGAAATCAGGCTACTCTGCGTTCGAAACAAATGAGCGTTTCTAAAGCTTGCAACAGACCTTATCTGATCTGGTGGAAGCTGCAATGCGCTGGGAAGAGGGCTGTGAGTTACAATGGGGCATGAAAGCCAATTTTGCACACTTTCTATCCTCTAGGCGCACCTTTGCGACATAAAAACGTGATCTGGCAACACTGTAGAGTAGATAAACCATCTTTCATAGATTCAATTAATATTACTTTTCTGCCTAACTAATCTAGTCTATCTAACAAATACTGACTTGAACATCTTACTAGATACTGATTAAAAATAAACTGCATGAATAAATTCCGCATGATTACTATCATTTTTTAACGTCAAGAGATTGATTAATTCAGTGGCTTACAAAAAGAACCGGTCATTAAGCTCATAATACCACCATTATCATTCCTATCATATTCAAATTACCAGTTGCAAGTACATCAATAAAATTAAATGCAACAAATGAAGATTTACAATATCCATTAGACCGTTATCAGGGCTACCAGCCACTTTCTCGGTGTTCGAAAATATCTTGGAAATCTCATGGAGAGTTTGTTTTAATTTACTTTTTCGTGTCCCAAAATATTTTAAAAATCTCATGGCAAGTTTGTTTTCATCGCTAAGGTAAAAATCCCGCCCTTTGCTTGCGGGTTTAACAGGTATAACTTCCAGACAATCACTTTTTTTCCCTACACATCAGGTTTATTGCTTGAAAACAGCAAATCGGAACATTACCCCACAGCATTAAAATCCACAGTATGAAATATTTCTTTTGGACAAATCATTTCAGTCTATTAATAAGTTCGTTTATTCTTTATTGATTCTTTTGTAAAATATTCCAGAGATTCACTTTCTTGACTACACTCGGGTTTATTTGCTTCCATTAAGCAACCAATCTGAATATTATCAAACTGCATTCAAATCCATAATATGAAATATTTCTTATGGACAAATCATTTCAGTCTATTAATAAGTTCGTTTATTCTTTATTGATTCTTTTACAAAATATTCCTAAGATTCACTTTCTTGACTACGCTCGGGTTTATTTGCTTTAATAATTAAGCAACCGATCTGAATATTATCAAACTGCATTCAAATCCATAATGTGAAAAATTTCTTATGGACAATTCATTTCAAATAAATTAATAAGTTTATTTAAATTTTCATAAAATATCTAGACAGTCACTTTCTTCAATACACATTCTGTTTACTTGCATTCAAACAGGGTATATGAATATATTTAAATTGTATAAAAAATCTACACGAAAAAAAATTCTTATGGATGACTGATTTTAATATCTTAATAAGTTTATTTAAATTTTTATCAAATATTCTAGATGGTCACTCTCTTCAATACACATCGGGTTTATCTGCATTCAAATAGCAAGTCTGAATATTACCAAACTGTATTAAAATCCATAATAAAAACCATTTACAGACAAATCATTTCATTCTATCAATAAGCCTTATTTCACTGTCTACAAAACACCCGCCATAAAATTTAATTGCGCCTGCTCATACTACCTAACAAAATACTACCAATAAACTTTCGCATATGCAATTATAAACAGCATTATCGTTCACTATTATCCAGAGTCATCTATTCAATACACGAAATTAATAAGAGCGATCTCCAAATATGCAAAAATTCCGCTTCGACCTTTGCAACACCTGGTCGAAAGCTCTAATTTTTTGATCCGCTGGTAGCTAATTATATGTTTACTGAAACTCGTTCTGCAGACGGGATTTTTTTTTTTTCTTTTTCTTTCTCTGACGGAGATACAATCTGTAACTGTTGCGTGTTGCTCGTGCATCCCTCATCAGTGTTTAGTGTTTTACATAAATGCATACTGACATACATACATACATACATACATACGTAAGCAATCTGATGCGTGTGAAAGGAACGACCACAGAGTGTAAACAAAGTGTAAAAACCGGATGATTTACAGATAGAAGTTCATTGGTCAATCCTCGGAAGTAAATATGAATTTTCATTATCATATAAAAGTGACTGAAGATTAGAATACTCTAACGAAGAAGAAGAAGAAGAAGAAGAAGAAGAAGAAGAAGAAGAAGAAGAAGAACAAGAACAACAACAACAACAACAACAACAACAACAACAACACAAAATAAATCACCAAATTTTTGTCTGTGTAATCATTACTACTCTCTCCGGCTACACTAATGATCAAGTAAGTATAAAGGCTGTGTCTATTGATATCAGCTGAATTTTCCCATTTAGAATTAAACCTTAGATGGTTTGGATATGAAATCTTACAAAACTAAGTCGAGCAAAGGTGTTCTCACATTTGTTTTGCCGAAGTCAAATTGGTTCAGCCAAGCTGACTTCGATCTTTTGTTCATATAACAAGGAGCAGCCCAGCTTTTGGTTGACCTGATTTCAAAACAAGGTTTGAGCAAGCATCGCCAAACTTTAAATTAGGTCCTCGTTGGTTATAAATCATTCTCTCTCTCTCATGCTGCAGGTATATAATTCTACGAGTCAGCAGTGGTCTTATTAACCGTACACATGGATATGTGTTGCCGAAAGAACGGTGACAATGTATTTTACTATTTCGTGACCATTAAAAACTTTCGTGCTTAGCCGAGAAGCTGCTAAAAACTCCAGTCATTTGAGGTCAATGCAGTAGGGGCCCAGTACTTCAACAGTGCATACCAAGTTTAGCACAGTTGACACCTTGTTATCTATAAAAAGATTACTGCATACCAAGTTTAGCACAGTTGACACCTTGTTATTTATAAAAAGATTACTGCATACCAAGTTTAGCACAGTTGACACCTTGTTATTTATAAAAAGATTACTGCATACCAAGTTTAGCACAGTT
This sequence comes from Macrobrachium rosenbergii, assembly GCF_040412425.1. Classification (NCBI taxonomy): domain Eukaryota; kingdom Metazoa; phylum Arthropoda; class Malacostraca; order Decapoda; family Palaemonidae; genus Macrobrachium; species Macrobrachium rosenbergii. The sequence goes on along the minus strand of NC_089763.1, from coordinate 33,234,609 downwards.
CACACCTTGTTATTTATAAAAAGATTACTATGTCTTGGATTAATCCCTCAGCAAGATGGTCTGGAAGCAGAAGTACTTAGCCACAGGAAGGCAAATAATTCAGTCACCAAGGTTAATCAACCTCCAGAACCTAATGCTGATATAACAAGTCAGGGGGTATGACACCTTGTTACTTAAAAAGATTAGCATAAAGTTTAGCCCCTCAAAGAAAATACTGGACACTGTCTCGTCTTCCAATAGTGTGGATATCTTCAATATCACTCTCATCAACAAGCACCCAAGCTTCGTTGGATGCCTCCATGATGGGTTTTTTTATTTTATTTTATTTATTTATTTATTTATTTATTTATTTTATTTTATTTTATTTTATTTTTTATTTTTTATATATTTATTTATTTATTTCTTTATTTATTTATTTTATTTATTTTTTTTTGAGAGAGAGAGAGAGAGAGAGAGAGAGAGAGAGAGAGAGAGAGAGAGAGAGAGGGTGTTCGCCTATACGCTCAACCCCACTCTTTAAACCTGGCTTGGAACCTACATGACTGTATGAACTTCTTTTCATGTAGGATAATAAACCTTAATAATATCGGACTCCTTCCTGAGGTATACTGACGGAAGGTTATGCAGGGACATAAGTCAAATAAAGTTTTGTATAATTCTTGCCACGAAAGTATCACCCAAGATGGACCAAACTATGCTTGAGAGATATAAGACATGGACAGATGCCTAACGTCGCCCTAACGTCGCTGACACAGCACAAAGTGGAGAGCTGCAGCCTTGGGTGAATTTACCATAGACTCTGATCAGACATAAGCTGGTGGTAACAGTCTAAAATGAACTTAGTTAATTATATCTTAGTTTAACCAGACCACTGAGCTGATTAACAGCTCTCCTAGGGCTGGCCCGAAGGATTAGATTTATTTTACGTGGCTAAGAACCAACTGGTTACCTAGCAACGGGACCTACAGCTTCTTGTGGAATCCGAACCACATTATGACGAGAAATGAATTTCTATCACCAGAAATAAATTCCTCTAATTCTTCAATGGCCGGTGGGAGAGTCGAAAGCTGGGCCAACAGCGTGCTAGCCGAGAGCTCTACCCACCCCTCCAATAATGAACTGAAATTATGGTTTCCACATATCGTGCAAGGGTGTAGCATGACAGTCTTAAATGAAAACAATTTCCAGTTCTAATAATAAAAAAAATATGAAGCTCCTTTAAGATGATTCAGATTTCGTTTCTGATAAAAATTTTTTTTTTTGGATAGCTTAGCCTTAAATTTATCTTTTATAACCAAAAAATAAACTGAATACTTTAACTACCTAAAGTTCGTCTCAACAACACACAAAATGAGGAAAAGACTTATGCTAAACCTCTTTAATTAAACAAAATCTAAAATAGGGAATAACAACCTACAACAGATGACAAAGTATAAGCGACTTACGTCACTCATGCACAATTTAGATTGAAACCATAGTGTATCCTTCTTAAAAATCAATTAAAATGTGGATGGTAACCTGCTTAAAGGTACAGTCCATCTCTAACAACGCACAAACCGGATAGCACCTTAACAATCGAAACTTTGCCCCAGATAACGAACAAGTAGTGATAGCAGCCTTAAATCAAAACTCTCTCTTCACAATTTAAAGTTGGATAGCAACATCAAGCGAAACGCAATCTCTTTAAGGATACGAATGGTTAGCATTCTCGGACGATCCCAGTAAACAGATCGAGAGCGATCCAAATTTCATTTCTGAAGATGCAAAGCTGGATAGCAGCTTTCAAAACCCTTCACTAATAGAAGCCGGCAGGCAGATAACACCTAAAACGACCCCCTTCCACTGTGGCATCGTAGGGAACGAAGAGATACCACCAAGGAAGGATTAGATGTAGACTCCAGATTCTCCCAAAAGACACCTGGCAAGTTCCCCAGACAAACATCTTCAGGCGAGTCATGATGACGAAATTACTATAGGACCTCAGGTATGGACGCCAAACCCTTCGTCACTATAATTATAAATCACCACCTGCGAGGAACGTGTTATCACCTTATAGAAACTAACTCCAAAGAGATGCCAAATGCATTGGCCAATAATACGCTTGGAGCCTTGCAAGAAACAATACTTCACTTTGTGTGCCAACAACAAACCAAAGACTATGTTAAGTAAGGTACTATCTGACAGGTGGTGACCTACAGGTCAGCTGACCCCTCCCAGATACCAGACCAGGCAGTGAGTTTTGATAATTTCTTTTTGTTCTGATTCCTTCTAGATATTATACTTTAAGCATAAATGCAATCATTATCCATTCTTATATTTACTGCTTGAGCTATCCGTTCAATATTACTATGATCAACATTTATCATTATTTTTGGCCTTCGTTACTGTATTAGCTTCAGTATTTTTACATTACACAAACATTATTACTCCTTGTTAACTATTAATTTCCACCATATATAGAGTAGAATAATATTCTGTACGTACAATCTTTGAAACATATCGCTTAACGTAATTTTTTTTTTTAAATTTGGCCGATAACTATATATTTTCCAGTACATCTTCAAAGAAGCTGTTTGGTACGTTTTATTTATTTTAATCAGTAATAGGATACAAAACACGCCTACTATCTGTACGTAAAGGTGATTGGGTCCTTATTTTGGTCAACAGTTTTACAATGGTTTTAACATCACAGGTATTAAATATAAGCCAAAACGAACCAAAAACCGAAATTCCTTCTCTGACAACACACCTGGATAAAAAAAAACACCAGACAGGTCTGTCTATCTATCTCTTACTTTTTTCCTAAGCCACTGACCCACTTGGCTGACCCAATCTCAGCCTCTGTACGCTTTTATCTTGACCGACTCTGACCCACTCATCCCAGAGATCTTATCTCCCGTCACCCAAGTGGTTACAAGCAAGAGATCTTCCCACAGATCGAGAGATAAGATCTCTGGGAAGCAAGAGATCTTCGCAAGGCCTTATCCAGTCTTCTATGGGGGTGAGGTGGGTGATAAGATCGTATAGGCTTACAGTGATTGAAATGGATAGGTGTACTTTCTGCGCATGCGCGATGACAACCATTTCTTCCTTCCTTGGCACTGCTGTTGGGCATTCTTAAGCAAATGGCCGTTCTGTTCTGGGGGAAACTGTTGATTAGGAAAATGGGATTCAGAATGGCCTCTTTCACATGAATTAACTTTCATCTTGAATAACAGCAATACTAATAATACTAGTAAAATAATGAAATAAGATGAATTATTCACGTTCTAACTGAAAATAAAAGGAAATGACCAACTGGGAGAAATTATACGTTTCCAATTTCTTTTTATGTATATATTTTTACAGAAGAACAATTTACAGAGTACTGCTCTTAGCTTAAGACAGCTCATGCTATCCAGAGGTCACCACCTGATTGAAAACCGTTGAAGAAGATCACAACTTCATTGCCCTTGCTCCTGCAAAAAGCAGTACTCTGCAAATTGTTAATTTATAACAATATTTACATTGAAAAAGTAAAAAGAAACACAATTCCACTTAATGGATCTTTTCCTCATCTTACTAAAAAAAATAAAATAATGATGAAATTAAATTTTCATATTTCACAACGATTGACTTACAGAAATCAATTTGAATTTATCTAAGAGAATATAAACCTCGCTTCCAAATGTTCATCAACATGATTATTCTAATAACGCCAGTATGGTGATGTAATTCTGTGAATAATGTCACCTGCCAGGTTTTGAATAAGTTTGACCCTAAATTTACAAAAAAAAACTGTAATGCCATCACGATGATGTAATTCGTGAATAATGTCACCTGCCAGGTTTTGAATAAGTTTGACCTAAATTTAGAAAAAAAAATTATAATGGCATCATGATGATGTAATTCGAGAACTATTTAACTTGGCTAGTTTTGAATGATATCTTAAACATAACAAAAAACGCAAAAAACTTTCTTACAGTGAACAAGTTTTTAAAAACATCCTTTCTACCTCTCAAAAAAAAAATTACCATTCTGCAAAAGCAAAACGTCACAAAATTTCATATATATTAAAATTTTCAGAATGAATGAAAGAATAAAATACAGAACTTAGGCCAAGGCCAAGCACTGAGAACTATGAGGTCATTCAACGCTGAAGGAGAAATTGAGAGTAGAAAGGCTTGAGAGGTGTAACAGGTGGAAAGCCTCGCAGTTGCACATGAAGCAAGTGCTAGGAGAGGGTGGATAGCGAGATGGAAGAGAGAGACTATGAATGGAGGTAGAGTAAAAGGAATGAAGGGGGCTGCAGCTAGGGACCGAAGGGACGCTGCACAGAACCTTCAGTAATGCCTACAGTGCACCTCACACCACCCTACGGGATTAAAAGTTTTAGAGATTAGGGAAAACGTAAGTATTTTACATATGTCATGTGGGGAGGTAAAATCATTCAGTAAATTCAGAGGGTGGCAGAAAAGCCCAAAGTTCTGAAGTCACGTGAAGCATAAAACTTTATTTTATTTGTGTTTGTGCTTGGGTGAAGGGATAAACTGAAAACGTATCTTTTATATATATATAATGAATTACTATGAAATACATAAAGCATAATGAGAGAGAGAGAGAGAGAGAGAGAGAGAGAGAGAGAGAGAGAGAGAGAGAGAGAGAAAAATTAAAAAATTTATCAACGTACATAACTTCCATATTCATAAATACACAAATACTGAGAGAGAGAGAGAGAGAGAGAGAGAGAGAGAGAGAGAGAGAGAGAGAGAGAGAGAGAGAGAATAAAATATGAAAAATTAATCAAGTTACGCAATTTCCATATTTAGAAATACAGACAGAGAGACAGGGAGAGAGTAAAAAATGAAAAATTAATCAACGTACATAACTTCCATACTCATTACTACGGAAATACTTTAAGAGAGAGAGAGAGAGAGAGAGAGAGAGAGAGAGAGAGAGAGAGAGAGAGAGGGGGGGGGGTTGAGGGCTTGGAAAAGAGCATGTTGAACAAAGACTGGTCTGGATTCCAGGAAGAATTCTCGAATTTTAGTCAATATTTGTAAAAAAAAAAAATAAAAAAATAAATAAAAAACGGTCCCTGTACTACTCAACCACCAATGATAAAGAATCGAGAACAGACTTAAATTTCACCCGAAAAGACTAACGACCGTAAAAGGGAGAGAAATCTCTCTTTTGTCTTGATCTACAAATGTCTCTAATGACGATGATCATTAGCCAGGCCAAAATGAGAGAGAGAGAGAGAGAGAGAGAGAGAGAGAGAGAGAGAGAGAGAGAGAGAGTCTTTTGTTCAGGAAAAGTCTCTCTCTCAGCTTCGAGCACCTCGGTCACGTGACAACCACAAGTCTGGCTTTCGAAGCGCTAACGAACCACTTGCGAAATTCATCCTCGTGATCGACCGGAGAGAGAGAGAGAGAGAGAGAGAGAGAGAGACGGCCGGGCGAACGGACAGACGGACGATAAGGGGGCTAAAATAAATGGTGGAAAGCTTGTCGGTCAAACTCCCCAACAGTTGGACTTGCTGACCTCTCGTCCCAATCAGGAACTTTCCCTCCCTCCCTCCCCCCGACCCCCAGTGCCTGTCGATGCCACGCGCTATTTTTACAGTATTATTTTTCCCTTTACAAATCCCAAAATTGGGAATACAATTTAAGTAATATATACCTAATGCTGACTAGATTACTTCCCACAAGGCAAACGAGCCGATGAAAGCTTCGCAAAGACAGGAAAAATCATTTAAATATAACTGCGTAGGTTACTCGTCGCCTTTCTTAGGGGCCCCCAGGCTAACCCCACCAGCCAATGGGATCGATGAACGACGGAGCGACGACGCGTATTGGCTCCAGGTGAATGAACGTCTACGAGAGCCTAACAGAAAACACGCACCGAAATGCTTCTTGTTAAGCCAAAACCTGTCTAATTCTCGGTGCATCGTTACTATTTACTCAAGAAAGTATCTGACGCTTAACTGGCAGCCGCGTCACACGCCAGACTATTCATTATTTAGGGGAATGAGCAACAATGACGAGACGAAGCATTTTGGAACGCGCGAGGCGCTCCGACACGAGAGCTAGACTCATGAGCCAGGTCGTGAGGGGGGTCTGTGTTAATTACGAGACCGGATTTCACGCGCTCGTTCACAGTGCCGTGCGCCTAGAAATCGCGGCCACCACGGCGAATCCACGGGAGCGGATGACGACGAGTAGGCAGATGATATATAGACTGAGCAACGAAGAGAACTAGAGAGAAAGGGGGGGGAGGGATGGAGTCAGTCAGTGAGTCAGCTAGACCGACAGACATACAGAGAGAGAGACACACACGGCTAGACCGCTTTAAAGCAGATGTGCAGTATTGCGTTCGGTTAACAGACGTCCAACAAAGAATTTTGACTGCTGAGTTGAGAGAGAGCTCATACGGAGAGCCAGGAAATAAGAAAAAATAATAAAAACTGTGACGTTCTCTCATAAATCAATATAAGAGAGAGAGAGAGAGAGAGAGAAAGAGAGAGCCACGTATCATCATTACGTAAATAAATAAAAAAAGAGAAGCTCTGCGTCTGTGAATGACCCAGACGATAAAAAACAGACGCCGTTTCTTTAAAATTCATCTTTGTTTCGGCCCGTCTCTTTTGTCTGCTACTTCAGGCAGACAGGCCTCCGGATCTAACAATAGTCCTCTCTGGGAGAGGAGGAGGAGGAGGAGGAGGGGGAGGGGAAGAAGGATGTGGAGAGGGACAGCGGTGGATGGAGGAAGGAGGGTGGCTTATGCAGGGGGCTGAGAGATACGGGAGGGGGATGGTGTGGGAATTGTGATACTGGATGGGGAGGAGGGTGTCTCTCTCTCTCTCACTCACGGGAGAGGCAGGCAAAAGCTGTTAGTGGAAGGGATGTAGGGGAACCAAATGCCTGCTGTATGTCTCTGCCAGACCCATTCCATCCCCTCCCCCCACCTCTCAAAGAGAGAGAGAGAGAGAGAGAGAGAGAGAGAGAGAGAGAGAGAGAGAGAGAGAGAGAGAGAGAGAGATTGACGATACAAGAGAGCCCGGTAGAGGTAGAAACTGTGAGGAGGAGCAGCAGGGAGCAGAAACGAACGACCGTTTGTGGGGCCCGAGGGGGAAGGTGGGGGTGTTTATCGTCAGGGGCAGGGGGGGGGCTCCACAGAAAACGGTTGGAGGAGAAGGGATAGAATTTTCTTTTTTCCTTTTTTTTTTTTTTTTACTGGGAGGGGAACACCACGAGGTGAGGAAGGTTTTGAGGAGGAAAGAAGGAACTTGTACGGGTACGGGACTTCCCCCTACTAGATGGGGGATGGGGTGGGGTTAGTAGGGGGAGTTAAGAGCAGTATGGTATGTAGGGAGAGAGATCGATAGTAATCATCCGAGAAGGAGGAATAACAAGTCGGGGGTGGGGATGATAAATGAGTTTGCTCAGAGAGAGAGAGAGAGAGAGAGAGAGAGAGAGAGAGAGAGAGAGAGAGAGAGAGAGGGGGGTGGACAGAGCGATGTGGGAAAGCTCGGCGTTGGCTGCAATATGAAGAGGCATAACTCCTGAAATGAATTATTATTATTATTATTATTATTATTATTATTATTATTATTATTATTATTCACTTCGACATCTTCACGGGCTTAATAATAGTGATCAATGCATCATTATTATTCAAAGTGTGTAGACGTTCATAATTCTGGAACGGACAAGGCAAGCTGTTTGGAGCCAAGGTTAAGGATGGAAAATATATTTGCACTGGAACGTAGGACTTGACTAATAAAATTTTTTTTGTTCCTGATTATTATTATTATTATTATTATTATTATTATTATTATTATTATTATTATTATTAAAAAAGCTTTCGAACCTTACTCAGAAGAAAAATCCTTATTCATAGGGAACAAGCCTACAGGGACAATGACTTGAAATTCAAGCTTCCAAATAATATGGTGTTCATTTGAAGGAAGTTGGAGAAGATAACAGGAAGTACAGAATGAATATATGTTATCGGAAAATGAAAAAAAAGAGAATATATTAAAAGATAAATGGATACAAATATCAGTAAATCATTAATATACAATGAGAATTGTTTTAGGGTAATAATGCACTACATTTTCGCTTGAAATGTTGAGATTCTAATTGTACAACATACAATCATAATTAATACAAAAAATTACCAACGATTCACATGGACCAAAAAAAAAAAAAAAAAAAACTCTCCATGGTGTACCATACTATCAGCAGAACACAAAAAAAAAACACACCTACATACATAAACAGAAATGTAGGTCGGCAACAGTAAAGCAATCGTGACCTATTTACACGCTTATACATATTTCAACAGAAGTCAGAACTATAGGCGATTATACTGCAGAGGTATACCTGTTGCACATGTGTGCGAGCATATGCGTGTATCCTTGTTACAACTGTGCTTCCCGACAAAATAGTTTCACTGAATATCAAGGTCTCATTGAAAGGAAAAAAATGTGTTAACAGTATCTATTATATCGTAACTAGGTCGCCACGAATAATAATAAAAAAAAAAAAAACATGGAAAGGAACATATACTGCTGAGATAGCCTTCAGCAGCAACTGTGCTCTCGATTTTTTTTTTAGTGCATTTTTTTCTTGATGTTTTTTTAGTGCATTTTTTTCTCGATTGTTTTTTTTTAGTGCATTTTTTTTTCTAGTCAACAGGTTTTGTTCACGCATAACTTCCCTACCCGACTTTCTCTCAAACACGAGCAGTGGCTATAATAAAAATAAAATTATATAAACTAACTCAAAAAAAAATAATAATAATAATAAAATTGATAAAAGGTCAAGGCTTGCAGCCAAATTCACCGTTGAGGGGAATCCTCTTGCAACAATCTTCTACATACTTGAAGTCGCTCCATATGATATATATATATATATATATATATATATATATATATATATATATATATATATATATATATATATACATATATATATATATATATATACATATATATATATATATATATATATATATATATATATATATATATATATACATACATGCATATATATATATATATATATATATATATATATATATATATATATATATATATATACATATATACATATATATATATATATATATATATATATATATATATATATATATATATATATATATATATATATATAACTGTATCGGTGTATAAACTGTTGTGTATTTGCTCAAGTATACTGTGTAATAATGGAACCATTCCACGCCATGCATGGCTATAGAGAATATCGCCATGAATTCCACTGACTTCCAACGCCATAAGGTAATTTTACAAGAAATTCACTAGCAATGATGTAACGAAATGAAATATTTTTAATGCAACAAAGTGTCACTTAACCAAAGTAATTTCATATGAGAGGCTGATATATGCATTATCAACTCTTACTCTACCACTTTTTTTTCGCAAATCCTGTAAAACCGTATACTCATTTATATCATAAAATTTTGTTACGTCACAGATGTAATCCAAATTTCAGTATGTTCATCCTGCCATTTTTAAGTGTTGTATAGAACACCATTAGGACTAAGTAAAAACTGTGACAGAAGCCTACAAAATATAAGTCAGTATTTCTTCCTGTTCACGAAGCAAAGCATATAGTGAACATTCGGTAATATCTGGCAATGAGGTAAAAATGGAATTTTTTTTTATTTTAGCTGAATTCGAAAATCTGAGCCCGTGTCAATTTTTTTGTAAAACGCTTGGAAACAATTCATTTTCAAAACCATCCTCCGAACCAACCCTGGCCAAAATGCCTTTACAGTCTTTGAACAACAGAGTGTATAATAAGGACACTGATTTTGCACTTCGCAGACAACCATAATAAATTTCTATTTTGGAAAATAACGGAACAGTTCGCCTCGCACGAATATGTAACGGAATATTCTACGAGTAAATTCTCCCTAATTTCTAAAACATTCATTAGAAATTGGTAAAATTATTTTTGGTCATAAGGTCTTTCCTTTTCTTTTCAAAATGGACCATCCTATATTTGTCTTCGAATTATTCTTGATTTGATCTCAATTATAAGTGGAATTTTTTTCCATATCAATAAAAAGTAAATCGCGGCCGTACCAAATCTGGTATGCTTGAGGCCTTATAATAACAGAGGTAAAATGTGACCACCTTTGCATATTCAATATTGCTAAAAGAGAACTTTACATTATTAATTAGTGCATAAATTTTAATTCAGAGAGAGAGAGAGAGAGAGAGAGAGAGAGAGAGAGAGAGAGAGAGAGAGAGAGAGAGAGAGAGAGAGCATTTTGATGTGATCCTCATATAATCCTCTAACGGCCATGTCACACGGCCATGTTATTGTAATCTCTTGGCATCTTACCGGCAAAGTAATTGCCTGGTCCATATCGGTGGCAAAATCGAAGGGATTCATTCCTGTTCGTGGTTGCGTGACGTTACCTAAACGTGTGCTGTGGGAACTTTGGTGGTAAGACATGATTGTACGACATTATTTAATGTTGTATGGCGTTACTGAAAGTTTAGCGGCATGATTCTAAAAGATGCCATAAAAAAATTTAAGTTTTCTATTCCCGAATATCGAACGTCAGTTGTTTTTAAAATTGTAACTTGATTTGGGGCATTTCGACCATCAAACCTTGACCTTTAAATGGCTCATATCTGAAGTCCCAATTAACACGAATTTCCCCCGAAACTGAAAATCACCAATAATCCTATGAAAGTTCTTGTTTGAAATCAAACGTATCAATAACCTCCTGTTGTTAAAAATATTATAGATGAAATCTTCCTCTTCACGGGTTGAAGAACAGATGACATATACCCACACACTTGATAACTGATTAACCAAACTTTTAAAATCATTAACCTTATGATTTTATATACTGTAAGCTATAACTACACCTATAAAGGTGTAATGAATTAAATAATATAATAATCATATAATGTATATACACGGGTATATACATCGTATAGAATATCCTGCATCAGGGTATTCTTTACCTACGACACACCCCTAAGTAATGGTATCACAAGTATGTATCACAAGTATTTGTTATACCCTTGATAGGGGTATACTGTAAAAGGTATATTATATTTCTTATATACCCTGATAGGGTATGCTATTTTAACCACTAGAAGTACACTTTTTCTACCCCTATTATACCCTTAATTTTTTAAGAGTGTACAAGCAAATCAAAACTTCATGCAACATTTATTGAACTACTGCATAAATCTGTAATACTAATGGGCAATGAGCGCATGGAGTAAGTGCAATAATAAAACAAATGCGACAATGAATAACGGAAATACCTAGGTTCACATTCTTCAGCCACAGAGCACACAAAACTACTCACATGATGAAAAACTGCAACTATAAATAATAAAAAATACAAATAAATAAGAAAAATTTATGCAAAAATATAGCTAAAGGCAGCCTATACATACCCATGAAAAAAACAAAATCTTATTCCCAGTCGATATTTCTGAATTTTTCATTTTTCCATGTTTATACCCAGAGAATGATTAAGGGCAAGTCTCTCAGTATAAGTTAACCTGATGAGATCTTGATACTGTGCTTTCATTCCTTGAGGCCACTCCTTGGTTCCGCTTTGTATTATTCATCTGTTTATTTATTCATTTTGCGTACAAAGGCCGATAAATTAAATAATAAATTTTATGTTTACCCACATTCAGTCTCACAGTCTGGTGCGACTTTTTTCACCAGGAAACCGCTTAAAGATACCTAGTAAGTTGAACTTTCTAGACTCTCTATTATATATATATATATATATATATATATATATATATATATATATATATATATATATATATATATATATATATATATATATATATATAAATATTTATTTTCTGTTAAAACAGAATTCCATCAGATATAAGGAGCCCATAAAACGCCAAATTGTAGAAGATAAAGTGGTCTCTGAAATTTAGCCTTTATTTTCTACATTTTGACGTTTTTATGGGCTCACTTATGTATATATACATATATATATATACATACATATATATATATATATATATGTATGTATATATATATATATATATATCTATATATATATATATATATATATATATATATATCAGAACGCCTACAGGACGAAATTGTTTTTACAGGAATCAATCCTGAATAATAATAATAATAATAATAATAATAATAATAATAATAATAATAATAATAATAATAATAATAATAATAATAATAAAAGGGCGAAGAAGATGAAAGGCAACACCCATAAGATGGAAGACCTACCTAATGAGAGAAAGAAGCCCCAACACATTAGGGAAAACAATAATCCAAATCTCCGTCAGATTCCAAACTTAATACATACATATACATTATACACCAATATTAAACCGTTTCTCGTTACATGAGAGTTTTCACAGAGAGAGAGAGAGAGAGAGAGAGAGAGAGAGAGAGAGAGAGAGAGAGAGAGAGAGAGAGAGAAAACCAATACATCTGCAGTCATTGCTTTAATCATACTTTAACTGCTGATTCATAGACGAAACACCTGTGCAAAAACGTACACAACTGTCTACATATATTTTAACATATATTCTAACAGACGTGGCTTTGATCATCAAAAGATTTACTGTTCTCAACAAATTATCTGCAACACATATCCACATCACATTTCCACATTCGCATATCACTGATTCTGTTTTAATTTTTTTTTTCCATGAAATCCACATACAGCTTTTTCCATTTACTTTCAAACATTCTCCATTTCTGGTTTATAAACATTTGATCCTCACACCTTCTTCCTTGTTTAATTCCACACTGTTAATTTATACATAAAGTTAGGATATACAAACATATAAAATAAGTAAACAAATATACATGCACACACAACACATACGCACTCACACACATACATATATATATATATATATATATATATATATATATATATATATATATATATATATATATATATATATATATATATATATATATATATATATATATATATATATATATATATATATATATATATATATATATATATATATATATATATATATATATATATATATATACACACACATACATCTCACACGACACAAATAAAAGGCAAAAACCATGTAAAACAATAACAATACTTCCAAATCGTTTTCCGTACCATCCAATTTTTTTCGTTTTTACTAAAACAAGAAAAGCGAAACTTCAAAAAGGCCGAGAGGCTCCAACAAAAGCTCGCTTTCATATTGAAAATGGGGATGAAAAATAAAAGCTGGCTTCTCTCTCTCTCTCTCTCTCTCTCTCTCTCTCTCTCTCTCTCTCTCTCTCTCTCTACGGTTTTACTGCATGCTTGTTTCTCTCTCTCTTTTTTTGTATGTTTCGCTCCGTCAAATCTTCATTATCTCATTCTCCTAATTTTTGCTGTCAGTTGGTCTCTCTCTCTCTCTCTCTCTCTCTCTCTCTCTCTCTCTCTCTCTCTCTCTCTCTCTCTCTCTCTCTCTCTCTCTATATATATATATATATATATATATATATATATATATATATATATATATATATATATATATATATATATATATATATATATATATATATATATATATATATATATATATATGGTTTTATTATTTGTTCCCTCAGTCCAATGTTAATTTTTTTTTCTCTCTAGTTTTACTGCTTGTTTCTAATGGTCCGATGTTTATTTTCTCTCTCCTCCCATGCACTCTCTCTTTTTCCGTATGTTTCTCTCCGTCAAATCTTCATCATCTCACTCTCCTCATTTTTGCTCTCTCTCTCTCTCTCTCTCTCTTACAACCTTAAATCTGCTTTCTCTGTCCCAACTAAGCAGCCTGCCCCCGTCCCAACAACCCTATAATTCCCCCACACCATTTTGCAAAACAATTCACTCTGATAAACATCCATGCATGGGAAACATGCATCTTATAACGTCTATACTAAACGAACGAATTTATCTCATCACAGGACGGGCATCCAATACGTAACTCTTCATCACGCTGTTAAGAAAGAATTATGCTTCGTTTAAATTACCATCTTCATCCTGGGGAGTCGACATTTATCGAATAAATAAAAATATGAGGCGCAAAAGCCCGTTGTGATTGCCAGGCCGTCGAAGTGAGGCTTGAGAGCCTACTATACGATTCACTGACTTCCATAATTTGGCTTTGCAAAAACAATGGTCCTCGAAGCAAGGAATGTGTTTTTGGGTATCTGAAGTGATTGGAAAAGTACGTGCCTGCATTGCGAAGTACTTTTATTTATCAATCGACAGCTCAGATTTTTTATTTACCTTTCGTATATGGATAAATTGCACACATGAACCAGTAAATGGAATTGAATAT
>NC_089763.1:33210277-33217777 GCF_040412425.1 Macrobrachium rosenbergii | reverse complement strand
TTTTCTTTATGGCATCAATTTTAACTCTATCCTGCCATCGGGCTTACCATATTTTTCTTAACATTTTATTCCCAAATCGAAAACTTTTAGACATTGTTATGTAAAATGTATAAGGCACTCTGTAAACGGCGACCCCCAATGAGAGAATAATTAACTGCCTTCGAAAACTCACCAAAAATGGCTGAAGGTCTAAAGAACAATACAATTCAAAACACTGAACGCTCAAGGGGCGTTTATCCAAGGGAAGCAGAAAGAAAGGAAGTAGCCAGCTCTCATTTTCGAAAGGCAAGGAATAAGGGAGAGTGACGTTTACATATGTACAGTACTGACGCGAGTCCAACAGCGGCATTCCTTCTCAAAAAGAAACACGTCTAAAATGCAACGAAGTTTCTTCGGCGCAGTCGAGTTTTCTGTACAGCCGCTACAGCGTATAATCAAGGCCACCAAAAATTGATCCATCTTTCGGTGGTCTAGGTATAATGCTGTATGAGCCGCGGCCCCTGAAACTTTAACCACGGCACGGTGGTGGCCTGTCCTATATCATTGCCAGAAGCACGATTACGGCTAAATTTAACCTTAAATAAAATAAAGCCTACTGAGGCTAGAGGGCTGTAATTTGGTATGTTTCATGACTGGAGGGTGGATGATTAACTCACCAATTAGCAGTCCTTCTAGCCTCAGTTTTTAAGATCTGAGGGCGGGCAGAAAAAGTGCGGACGGACAGACAAAGCCGGCACAATAGTTTTCTTCCACAGAAAACTTAAACGGATCATGTACACTATGGCACTAAAATGTTTAAAACTACTGCATAGTGTACTATCAGCACTACTTGGGGAAAGGTTAAAAAAGATAGGCGATAATAGGACAAGGATCAGAAAAAGGAAGAAATGAACACAGGACGTCAACAAACGACTACGAACATTAAAAACATGTCCTTTCTTCATATGTAATAGTATACTGTTTACGTATTTGTATACACGTATCAAAATCGTTACCGCCTTTCATTTACAATACAAAAACAACAGTCAGAACTATGTTGAAATTGATGAGAAAATTGCTCACCGCACTCAACGGACAAAATTCAGTTTAGTGACCGTAGGATATATCCCAGCAAAATATATATTTTTTAATATACGAAATGAAGTGCCCTTGAACTGCTCGACCGTGGCGCAATCACAGCAGTTTATCTCGTATCATACGTATTAGTATCCTTGCAATTACACTTGCAGCACGACAAAACAAAGAGCTGACTTTGTTAAATTTACATTATTAGTCAGTATTTTATATATATATATATATGTTTATATATAATATATATATATATATATATATATATATATATATATATATATATATATATATATATATATATATATAATGTTCAGCAAATATTTTTCTTTCATTTTTCGATTTTTCGTGGCTGCTAAACATAAAAGCCGTCGGTTCTAGAAGCTTATTTCCACCCTTTTCCTTGCTGGACACAGTTATAAATATCACACGTCCAAAGTAATTTGATGCAATGTGTGTGTGTGTGTGTGTATATGTATGTATGTATGTATGTATGTATGTATGTATGTATGTATGTATGTATGTATGTATGTATATATATATATATATATATATATATATATATATATATATATATATATTTATTCATTTATGCAACTTTTATATATTCCTTTAACTTATTAATTTCACAGTGCAGATCTGAGTTCCCTCGATTGAGGTAACATTCGAGCATACCTCATTTTTTTTTATCTTTTAATTCAAGCATACTTCATTTATTTTTCTTTTACTATAACTTCAAGCATACCTCATTTATTCACTTTTAACTTTTACCTCAATCATACCTCATTTAATTTTCTTTTACATTTAATTCAAGCGTACCTCATTTATTTTTTATCTTTTAATTCAAGCATACCTCATTTATTTTTGATCTTTTAATTCAAGCATACCTCATTTATTTTTTACCTTTTAATTCAAGCATACCTCATTTATTTTTTACCTTTTAATTCAAGCATACCTCATTTATTTTTTACCTTTTAATTCAAGCATACCTCACTTATTTTTTATCTTTTAATTCAAGTATACCTCATTTATTTTTCTGTGTTCTCTAATTATTCATATTTTCATTTGTTTGATTTGTGTAAATTAAATATTCACTTTCAACTGTTTCTTGTCGCTGATTATAAATATTTAGGTTAATTTTCCAGTATGTTAATTTCTACTTTAATATTTTTTTCTCTCTACCTTTGATCATCATCATCATCATAACAATAATAATAATAATAATAATAATAATAATAATAATAATAATAATAATAATAATAATAATAATAATGACAAAAGCTTCGAATGAAAAACTTAAAAACTTAATAATAATAATAGTAATGACGATAACGACAAAAAGCTTCGAACAAAAAACTAAAAACTTATTAATAATAATAATAATAATAATAATAATAATAATAATAATAACAATAATAATAATAATAATAAATGACAAAAATAATAAATGAAAAACTAAAAACTTAATAATAATAAAAAAATAAAAATAATAATAATAATAATAATAATAATAATAATAATAATAATAATAATGACAAAAAGCTTCGAATGAAAAACTAAACAGAAAAAATAATAATAATAATAATAATAATAATAATAATAATAATAATAATAATAATAATAATAATAATAATAATAGACAAAAAGCTTCGAATAAAAAACTAAAAACTTAATAATAATAATAATAATAATAATAATAATAATAATAATAACGACAAAATGCTTCAAAATTTAAAAATAAAAAAAAAACTTTGGGAAAAGGCGAAGATAGTTACTTATTCAACCACAGCTTCCTGTCATATCCTTCGTATCCTTTCCGAGGATGCGTGGCAGAGTTAGACTTTAACATATGTATCCTGTAGATAAGGACGGCCCCGCTCGCTGGCCGTATCCTGTCGGGCATGGCGTAAACCGTCGAGCATTGTAATTACATTACGTCGTGGGATGCAATTACATTACGCGTGAACACCGGTGTTGTTATGCGTAATGGCCGCTCCCGTCGAAATAATTTTCTCGTATCGGAAGTTTTTGTTTTGGGGAGTAATTTCGACCTCTTCCCCTCCCCTCCCCTATCCCTCCCCCCAGCCTCTTCTCCTGTAAGTATATATTTTTTATTTCACGTTAATGGCCGCTGCGCGCTTGTTCCATATGAATATGTTTCATCTTCTGAATAATAATAATAATAATAATAATAATAATAATAATAATAATAATAATAATAATAATAATAATAATTATAATATGTCGTATAATACCTCCTGTTATAACATGTTAATATTCTTTGTATTTCCCTTTACCCTGTTAATAATAATTTTAATAATAAACACAATAATAACATGTATATTTCATATTTTTGGAAATAATTTTCTTGAATTTCAAGTCAGTGGCCTCTGTGGGCTTGTTCCATATGAATAGGGTTCATCTTCTGAATAATAATAATAATAATAATAATAATAATAATAATAATAATAATAATAATAATAATAATAATAATAATAATAATAAAGTATGTCGATGTCTTTTAAGGTGCGCCCTCACTACAGTAAAACATGTCATAAACACACGTCGGCAACTTGTCGCACACACACATAAAACAGGTTGGATACAAGTTGACAATGCTAGTCATAACCAGTGCTTCGTACGATTATCTAACATAGGGCAAAGATTCGTTCTCCAATTCACGTTGTTGACTTGTTTTCAACATGTCTGTGATCTGCATGCGATAAGTTGCCGACATGTTTCACTGTAGCGTGGACGCATCCCATTAACTTAGTCGTGAGATTTTGCGACTTACATCCATAAAGACTATTTAACTCGTACCAGGACGCAATATACCAGAGATAATATTTTCCCCCTTATCATTCACTCCATTGTCAGAATTTAATTTCATCCCGTAGGGGAGTAGCGCCGTCAGTGCACCTCAGTGTAGGCATTACTAAAGGTTCTTTGCAGCTTCCTTTCGACCCATAGCTGCAACCCCTTTCATTCCTTTGACTGTACCTCCATTCATATTATCTTTCTTCCATCTTGCTATCCACCCTCTCCTAACAATTATTTCATATAGTGCAAATGCGAGGCTTTCCTTCTGCCACACCTTTCAAACCTACCTACTGTCAATTCCCTTTCCAGCGATGACCTCATAGGTTCCAGTGCTTGGCCTTTGGCCTAAACTCTATATTCCATTCCATTCCACTGGCAGAATTTAAGAAGGCAATGAAATTTACTTCGTCTTTCTCAGAATCTTTCCGAAAACTATAAAGATTTTCCTGGGTAAATGAATACACCCATCCAGCAACATCTCTCTCTCTCTCTCTCTCAACAGACTCTAGAAGTTTAGTGTAAGGACCAACGGGGCCCAAAAAACCAGCATATTAAACGAGTGGGTTTACCTGAAAAAAAAAATAAAGGGCTTTGACACTATATAAAGATGAAAGCAACTCGCCCAAATTTCTCAAATAGAGAACGATATTTTATCTTTTTATTTTTTATTATCTTTTTATTTTATTATTATTATTAATTATTAATTTTTTTTTTTTTGTAAGGCCCAGATCCTATAAAACAACGGCCTACACGTGAACAGGCCGATCGTGTGAGCGATAAGAACAGGTGTGGCCATAAAATCTAGGCAGACAGTCACTTTCATCGCGCAAAGATGAAAGGTTAAATTACGAAGGATTAAAAGGTCATTCCGAGCAGCGACGGTGACCTCACGATGCTGGGAAACCAGGCGAGTGGAGTCGAGATTTGAGGAACAGAAAAACGAAGAAAAAATGCATAAATTGGTAAAGCGATAACAAAGCAAATTAGGAACGATTGTTTTCAATGTTATAAGAGAAAGTGGGAGAAGAAACAAAAGAAATGCGCAAGAAAAAACAACACTAACATTAACAATAACAATAGGTGTTTGTTACTGGAAAATGAATTGACAAAAATTATAACCCTGGACAAAGTATATATATATATATATATATATATATATATATATATATATATATATATATAATGTATGTATACATATACATATTTGTGTATGTGCTTTTTACCTATGGATTAATTTAATAAGGAAAAAACAGGAATATATACATGTATATATATATATATATATATATATATATATATATATATATATATATATATATATATATATATATATATATTTGTCCAGGGTTATAATTTTTGTCAATTCATTTTCCAGTAACAAACACCTATTGTTATATATTAATGTTAGTCCAGGTGATTTTTTGTCAATTCATTTCTTTTGTTTCTTCTCCCACTTTCTCTTACAACATTGAAAACAATCGTTCCTAATTTGCTTTGTTATCGCTTTACCAATTTATGCATTTTTCTTCGTTTTTCTGTTCCTCAAATCTCGACTCCAATCTTATATTTTAGGATACAAAAGCAATCAATTTCAAGGCAATGAAGTTTAGAGGGAAAACCTGATAAGCTAATTTACAAAAACTCCTAATTACTTTTGCACAGACTTCAAAATCTTATTAAGTAGCGAGTGAAACACTTCATTATACTTAGGAAATCAAAAGGCAATAAAATATGCTAACCTCATCATTAATGTATCGTAGCAGGCCACCATAATTCTATCAGCTGACTTCGAGGCTAGAGGGAGAGAGAGAGAGAGAGAGAGAGAGAGAGAGAGAGAGAGAGAGAGAGAGAGTGCATAATAGTAAATTTCTTAGAAGTACTGTAAATCAAGAGGGCAGAGAGAGAGAAGAGAGAGAGAGAGAGAGAGTTCGGTGCATAATGTTCTAAATTTAAGAGTTAATTTGAGAGAGAGTCAATCAGAGAGAGAGAGAGAGAGAGAGAGAGAGAGAGAGTTCCTTGCATAATATTCTAAATTTAAGTTAATTTGTTAGAACCGTTGTAAATCATGAGAGAGAGAGAGAGAGAGAGAGAGAGAGAGAGAGAGAGAGAGAGAGAGAGAGAGAGAGAGAGAGGTTCGGTGCATCGTGTTCCAGTGTTAAGAGTAAATTTGTTAGAAATACTGTAAATCAAGGAGAGAAAGAGAGAGAGAGAGAGAGAGAGAGAGAGAGAGAGAGAGAGAGAGAGAGAGCACGACCCGCCTTTCGAAACTGAGTGGGAGGCGGAGTCACATCGTGTAATCGTTATCAATGACTTATTGTCGTTCTTGTGGCATTGCCTTCACGCTAACAGAGATTCTCGGACAAAGGTGCAGCGTGAGTAACGAAGTCATTTATGTCAAAAAATGGCCATAACTGCTAACTACTTGGTGGGATGATTACAGCCTTTTTAGCTTTCTGTAAAAGAAAACTATTGTGCCGGCTTTGTCTGCCCGTCCGCACTTTTTGCCGTCTGCAATTTTTCTGTCCGCCCTCACATCTTAAAAACTATTGAGGCTAGAGGGCTGCAAATTGGTATGTTGATCATCCACCCTCCAATCATCAAGCATACCAAACTGCAGCCCTCTAGCCTGAATATTTTTTTTTTTTTTTATTTCATTTAAGGTTAATATTAACCATACTTGTGCTTCTGGCAACGATACAGGATAGACCACCGTGGTTAAAGTTTCAAGGGCCGTGGCTCATACAGCATTATACCGAGACCACCGAAATATAGACCTATTTTCGGTGGCCTTGATTATACGCTGTACAGAATACTCGGTTGCGGCGAAGAAACTTCGGCGCATTTTTTAATTTTTTTTCTATTTTCTTTTTAAATCCTGTTCCAATAAAGATGGTGGGGATTTAGCAAGCTGACGGGATTATAAAAGAATATTTGGGTTCTAGCATTTTGTTGTAATTTTTGTTTATATATTAATTTTTCAACCTTTCGATTCAAAGTAACTTTTCTCTATTTCTGGGGACCTCTTTTATTCTAAGTATTATGCGATTACCAATTCCTCTCTTCAGATTCTTTGTTTCTTTATCTTCTTCTGCTTCACTTCACCGTCAATTTTTTATTCTTTATCAATTTTCTTTCGTATTTCGTTAATAATTTTTTTTTCTGACACTTTTAAGTGGCATCGAAACTTGTCGTTTATTGTGTCTGTATTATAATAAATTTCAAAAGAATGTTTTCTTTTTTAATATTATGACTTTCTTACCGCAATGTATTTTAGTGATCTCGGGATTAGCATTATATGCACACACACACAATATAATATATATATATATATATATATATATCATAATGTATATATATATAAATATATCGTAATATATATATATTATATATATATTTAAGTATGTATATATATATATATATATATATATATATATATATAAATATATATATATATATATATATATATATATATATATATATATATATATATATATATATATATATATATATATATATATATATATATTTATATATATATATATATATATATATATATATATATATATATATATATATATATATATATATATATATATATATATATATATATAT
>NC_089763.1:33205277-33207777 GCF_040412425.1 Macrobrachium rosenbergii | reverse complement strand
AGACACCAGGGCAGACATAATGAGAGAGAGAGAGAGAGAGAGAGAGAGAGAGAGAGAGAGAGAGAGAGAGAGAATGTTATTTTAGGAAGAAAAGAGCTTCTCTCTCTCTCTCTCGTACTCGACAACCATAATGACCCAAATCCTACTCTGACGTGGAAAAAGTCCCTAACCTATATTTTTCTTATTTAAAACTAAATCAGTATTTTTTGGCCGTGTCTGTATGTAAGTCGAAGAGAAGCTGTAGTAATTCAAGTCCTAAATCATCTTGAAACTCATTTTTAATGCAACAATTTCGTACAGTAGTAAAAAACGCGATACTGTTTACATACTTCGACACACCAAGTGTTCGGCTTCTGACAATGTCAATCCGAAGGTCTATAGATTATCTGTACGACACCATTACCATACGACGCTCTCAGACTCGTTTTTTGCATGTTTGATTCTCACTGAATATTATACTATATATTTAAATCTCGATTTTTCACTAAATTCTGATTCTCGCATGTAATTCCATTTAATGAATTAAATTGATACTTTCTTTTACAAAACCTGATAATGAAAATGAAAAATATTGGGGCTATTAACAAGTTACATGATATTCATGGTTTTCAACACGCCATATTTTAATCACACTGTTATACAAAAAAGTGTCACACACAGACAATGAACGAGAACAACAAATGAAAAAAATAAAAAGATAAATTTACAACAAAATGTTCCAAATGTTAATGGGTCTTAGTAATGCCCAAGAATGAAGTACAATAACTCACTCATAACTGTATAAAAAAATTCTATTTATATTTTAAAAATATCCAGAACGAAATATTCATTAAAAAGAATCTGCTTGTCTATTTGTTTTTCATTTCCCTTCAAATTTTCAGTAAAGCTTCCTTTTTTTTTTAACATGTCTGATTTAAAAAAAAATATTTACGACAAAGCCCATCAAAAAAAAGTGCCCTTACTTATTAGCATACCTTATTCCTAATATTTCCTTCAGCATCACTAGATTCTAGTACAAACCAAGGCCAAGAGAGTCAGGGACTACCCAATTGGGTGGAATCACCTCCCACCTGGGGTAACTACGTAGGCGATGACGTATCTTTGAGGTACCTGCTCAGTACGGCAATTCACTGCTGACGTAATAAGGAGGTAGACAAAGCTCCGCCTACATGGGGGATTTTGGGGGGAAGTGACCAGACCATCTCTTTGTCTTGGCCTTGGTACAAACTTACCTTAAAAACCACTAAACGATGTAAAATGAAACGTGGTAATCAGGAATGAAAAATTACATTTTATTCATTATATATTTATTTATCTAACATTTACATTTAATTAGTTTTAATATCATTTCAGATAGCTGCCCTTGTCTTCACTCCTATTTCTTAAGAGAATATAAAAATTTCTAATTTGGAGACATTTCCAAAATAAGGTAAATTTGCCCTAAATGGAAAAAACTGTCATACTATTGGGGAATTAGAAATACACGAGAAAAATATATATATATATATATATATATATATATATATATATATATATATATATATATATATATATATATATATATATATATGGATAATTTTTGTCATATTCTATAACATGCATCCGAAACACTTTGCAATTGATATGGCAAAATTTTCTTTCGATTTACTATTTAGAAAAATAAAGTAAAACGCACTGTTTTAATTTCCTCTCTCATAATTTTCAATATATAATCATGGCTTTCATTCATGTGACGTGCTTTAATATTTAATACGGCAAGAGAGCAAAGCATCTTTGATCTCACAAGCTTTTCTTTAGATGCTGTGTGGATGGAAGGAACTCGAGGAAAACAACAGTTACTTTACTAAATGTAAAACGGAATTTCCACCTTCCTCTGTTTCTTGTGTCATTCAATCTAATCTTTCAAGAGAGCAAAGCATTTTGATATCGTGGCGCCATGATGACAAAACTCGCCTCTTGGGAAAGGCAGATCGAACAGATCAACAAAAAAACAGAGGAAGGTGGGAAATTCCACATTCAGGAAGTAACTGTTGTTGATCCTCGAGTTCCTTTCATCCACACAGCATCTACTTGGGTTTGAAGCTTGTGAGATCAAAGATGCTTTGCTCTCTTGCCATATTAAATATTAAAGCACGTCACATGAACGAAAGAATACGATTAATATATTGAACATCATGCAGTAAGGAAATTAAAACAGTGCGTTTTACTTTATTTTTCTAAATAGCAAATCGAAAGAAAATTTTGTCAGTCAATTGCAAGGTGTTTCGGATGCATGTTATAGAATACGACAAAAGATTATCCGAAAGAAAAATGGTGGGTTATAATGATGTCAGCTTTGTGACCACTTGCCGGTAAATTAGACAGAGCTTATCCCTTTTTTTCTCCAGTCTTTGAACAGCCATGAATATCTTCATGAAAGGTAGGAGAGAGGATCATATATATATATATATATATATATATATATATATATATATATATATATATATATATATATATATAT
>NC_089763.1:33190277-33202777 GCF_040412425.1 Macrobrachium rosenbergii | reverse complement strand
ACGACAATTAAATACATTGTTGAAATAACTGGTTACACAACACTGATGAGAAAATAATGACACGAATTTGCACTATCATAAAAAAAAATGAAAAAAGAAAACAGTAATGGTTCTCATAGTCTTTTCTCTCTCTCTCTCTCTCTCTCTTTCATCCATTGAAGATCAAATGACACCAAGGTATATAACTTTTACGAGAAAATAATGACAGGAATTTAAAAAATATATATATAAAAACTCCAATAAAAGTTCATTACCTTCTCATACAATCTTCCTTTTCTCTCTCTCTCTCTCTCTCTCTCTCTCTCTCTCTCTCTCTCTCTCTCTCTCTCTCTCTCTCTCTCTCTCTCTCTCCATCTGCGTACTATTATAAAATTAAAAATGAAGAAAGAAAACCACAATAATAGTTCAATGTCTTCTCATACAATCTCTCTCTCTCTCTCTCTCTCTCTCTCTCTCTCTCTCTCTCTCTCTCTCTTATCCATCTCTCTCTCTCTCTCTCTCTCTCTCTCTCTTATCCATCTCTCTCTCTCTATTATAAAATTAAAAATGAAGAAAGAAAACCACAATCTCTAGTTTATCCATCTCTCTCTCAATCTCTCTCTCTCTCTCTCTCTCTCTCTCTCTCTCTCTCTCTCTCTCTCTCTTATCCATCTGCGTACTATTATAAAATTAAAAATGAAGAAAGAAAACCACAATAATAGTTCAATGTCTTCTCATACAATCTCTCTCTCTCTCTCTCTCTCTCTCTCTCTCTCTCTCTCTCTCTCTCTCTCTCTCTCTCTCTCTCTTATCCATCTGTTTACTACTATAAAATAAAAAATGAAGAAAGAAAACAACAATAATAGAAAATATCTTCTCATACAACCTTTTCTCTCTCTCTCTCTCATCTCATCCATCTAAGGTCAAATGACACTTGAGGTATTCGATACATTCATTTGACCAGAC
The DNA here is from genome assembly GCF_040412425.1 of Macrobrachium rosenbergii. Classification (NCBI taxonomy): domain Eukaryota; kingdom Metazoa; phylum Arthropoda; class Malacostraca; order Decapoda; family Palaemonidae; genus Macrobrachium; species Macrobrachium rosenbergii. Next base: position 33,201,832 of record NC_089763.1, on the reverse strand, counting down.
AAACGGCTCCCGGATAATGGCAGTATTTAACCCCACCAATTAAATATCCAATTAGATAGCTACGAATTCCCCCCCCCCAACAAACCCCTTTCCCTCCCCTCCCCTCCCCCGACCTCCACTCTCGTGTTGTGACATCACCAGCCCTGACTTCGCCGATGAACTTTGATGATTAGTACCGGGATCTCTGCGAGAGGTTGATTCCGCCCCTCGGCTCATTCAACTATCTCTTAATGGGTATCTGCCTGGGACGAGTCAGCAGACTGGGTACGGTGTTGTACACACACACACACACACACACACACACACACACACACACACACACACACACACACACACTTGCCCCTTCGCTGTTTTCTGCAGTTTTTCTTTATTAAATTAAACTTTCTTGAGATCAGGGTAATTGGTGAGGAATAATTGTTATTATCAACTTTGCGTGACATTATCCACACACGAGGTCCCTTATCTTGATAAGGGTGGAAGACAGAGAGTAGTGTTAATACCTTATCAGATACCAGATGTTTTTACAACTTGCATTTTGGAGCAAGTAGCACAGGGGAACAAGCAAATATTATTATTATTACTATTAAAATAGAGTGCATATTCCTATGGAACATGCCACAAAAAGGCCGTTAAGATTCAAGGAACAAACCTTTCATCGAATAGAGCGCCCAAAAAATTAACTAAAATTAAGACACAAGAAATTAGATTGCATGATTGAGCAAGGTTGTTTAATACCTCGTACCTCCAAAATAGTGAAGTTTGTTTAAACAAAAAAACTAATAACAATTACTAATCAAATTAATTACCATATCCTTGAAATAACTGGTGGCGTTTAAAAAAAAAAAGACGAATTAACATACGCATCAAAATATACAAAATGAAGTATGTTAATTAACTATGAATATATTACCGACACTAGAACAGGAACCGGTTTGGTGACGAAGTCGGATCAAAACAAACAAAAAAGCTGAAAATAATGTTGATGACGAGATTCTGATATGACATTTTGCGAATATCGTTAACATTCACCAACACAGCATAAACGATGGTAATTGTGAGTTAATCTGTAAACAAAATAATTAAATAAGAACGCTGAGTAATGACGCAACTCGAGACGAATTACATTAACGAAAATGTAATCGAGTCACTATTGAGGTCTGACACAATAGTTTGAGTGCCTTTCTTTTTCAGATTAAAATAAATAACTAAATGAACAACATAAACAGAGCGAAACAAAATAGGCGAGCAACCTCATGCAGAAGTTCCTGAACTGCCAAGTACATTATCTTCTTAAAACCTGTCGCAGTCACTGGAGTACAATGCATAACGCGTAAATAACTTACAGAAATGTAAGGCCTTAAAAGCAAAGAGGAACAGAAGCACAACCTTGAAGAAAAGAAAAGAAAAGAAAAAGAAAAGAAAAAGATAATCCTTTGTATGCGGCATCGCCAAATGAAAGGCAGAATCTCCCTCTTAAGAACCGCGATAACTCGAGCGCTAATCCCGGGCAAGCAAGAACAGGGGGGGGGGGGAGGAGGAGGAGGAGGGGGAAGGGAATTTTATCGCAGGCAATAAAGTACAAAATGATTTAACTGTGCTTCCTTCCCAAAGCACAATAAACCGGGGTACATTAACGCAAGAGATACGGCCGTTTGCCCCACACAAAGATCGTCTATTAATTCTAATTTATCTAGCATCTGATTGCATACCCCGGCGAGACTCGCCGTCTCAGCCAAGATCTTTATTAAGTCTTCTCTCGTCGGTTTGCGAGCGTATTTATTCGCCTTTCCTCTTTATCTATCGATGCTTTCTATTTATCTTTATATGTATCTCTATTCATACGTCGTCTGAACGGGGTTGGGTCGGAAGATTAGATAATCGGCAGACAACAGATCGGAACTGGAATATAAAATTTATTCCAAAGGCCAATCGCTATTATAGGACCTAAGGCGTCATTCGGCGATGAAATTAATGCTGAAACAATAGTTAGGAGAGGGTGGAAAGTAACTTGGAAGAAAGAGAATATGAACGGAGGTATGGTAAAAAGGAATGAAAGGGGTTGCAGCTAGAGGCCGAAGGAACGCTATACAGAACCTCAAGTAATGCCTGCAGCGCACCGTGTGAGGTGCACTGGTGGCACTAACCCCCTCCCCCACCTACGGGGAGTAGACATTAAGAGGCAGGAGCGAGCTTCTCGACAATAATTCCAGCGCATGCGTAACTCGATCTACTTTTTCTGTTCCCTCTTGTTTCCCCGCTTATGAGGTGTGGTAATAGCAACGTACAGTTTCTTACTTCTCTTTGCGTAATCTCACTGAAGGCGATTAAAATGCTGTTTTACCTAACCTGATGTGGAGATTAATCTGATAATTAAAATTTACACCACTTCATTTTTCCTTGGCCTTTTATTTAGACCATAAATTAAACTTTGTTACAGTGTCATAATTAATATTTTCAATGTTCTTGCACAAGATGATCTAATTATTATTATTATAATTATTATTATTATTATTATTATTACAAAGGTATACTTTACACAATGGGTATTTGTTATTTTCTGCCTTAAACGACTAACAACAATAGTCAACAGTATTCTTCAAAGTCTGTGAGAGAGAGAGAGAGAGAGAGAGAGAGAGAGAGAGAGAGAGAGAGAGAGAGAGAGAGAGAGAGAGGGGTTTCTATCAGTCACACTAGAGAAAAAAATTCCAAACTTTACAAGTCATTTTGAGAGAGAGAGAGAGAGAGAGAGAGAGAGAGAGAGAGAGAGAGAGAGAGAGAGAGAGAGAGAGAATATGAGCAATATGGCAGAGCAAAAGTGAATACCAGTTTTTCATTGGGATAATTTCCCGCAGCCAGTTAATACGATTACTGGTGCATAGAATTCATGCAGTAACCCAAATAAGTCTTCCGCCCTCTAAAAAGCAGTTGTCCCTGTGGGGGCAACAACGTCTGGCAACAACAATCACTCGCCCGAGAGAGAGAGAGAGAGAGAGAGAGAGAGAGAGAGAGAGAGAGAGAGAGAGAGAGAGAGAGAGAGAGAGAGACAAAAATCAACAGGGGAAGAACAGCAACAATTTTTGAGAGAGAGAGAGAGAGAGAGAGAGAGAGAGAGAGAGAGAGAGAGAGAGAGAGAGAGAGAAAACAAAATCAACAGGGGAAGAACAGCAACAATTTGTGAGAGAGAGAGAGAGAGAGAGAGAGAGAGAGAGAGAGAGAGAGAGAGAGAGAGAGAGAGAGAGATGCACAACTGCAATCGCCATTACCTTATGAAAAGTTTAAATTTCACATTTGACTCAGTTGTTTAAAAGAGCTTTTAAACCTGAGAGAGAGAGAGAGAGAGAGAGAGAGAGAGAGAGAGAGAGAGAGAGACCTAAGAATAGGTTAGTGACGCAATGATCGAGTCCTGAAGGGTTTTACCAACCTTGTCAATCCAGGCCACCCACTTATCATAGGTATCAAGGCATCCCCCTGGGGGCCAAAGTGACGTCATCATTACATTCTGAATTTTGCTACTAGGAATTCATTAGCTATGCGATTCGTCTCACTTACACTTTTACCTCTTGGCCTTTCCAACCTCATTGTGACTCGTTACCGCCCACGGCAATTCTGGAATCTGTTGCCAATTTCTGACTATTCAAGTTTGGATGAGGTCAGATTCTTAATAATGGAATGTTTTAGTACACTTTCCTTTTTTATTATTTTATCCCTGATTAATTTTTTCTTTTAATTTAGGCTGCCTATTACGATATATAAGCTGATGAATTATGAAATTAGGTTGTGAAAAAAATCGTAATTCGTATTAGAAATATAATTTTTGGGGGAAGTAAATATTTATAATTTTAGTTTTTTTGTGAATGAATGTTATCTCGTGTGGAATTTTTACGCAAATATTAGAAGCTATTCAATGGGCGTATCTATAATAACTTCTGTTAAAAATATATAATGAAGTATTGTGAGGAAAAAAAAAATGGTAAGAAATGTAGTACTAAAATACTTTTCATCCGAACAGAAGACTGATCGGTACGTAAATAAATGTGTTTGAGAATATAATAACGAATGACTTGAGACACGTACGTAATTAACGAGAATTCCCATTACTATCTACGGAGGGGTTAAAAGGGCTGTGATTTGGGTCGACGCACCCGCTTTCTTACACAATCAAAGACTAGCAAAAAGCTTTGCAATGTGGTGCAAGTGGCGAATGTATGCAAATTACGTTATTAAATATTTCCGTAAACATTTTATTTTGTTGACACTTTTCGACAAAGCATTAACTACTTATTCTAACCAAGGTGTTAAATAAATAGTAAAGGCTCCCTATCCCTGATCGTCTTGCGGGAATATAAACCTGGGCTGGTTTGCTAACTATAATTGCACGCGAGCGCAAACATATATGTATGTGTATATATATATATATATATATATATATATATATATATATATATATATATGTAATGTTAGTAACCACAATCCTTCTCGATCTCCTCTGACCCCGAAGGAAGTAATGAACTCCACGCTTCCGACGTTGGTGCTGGTCAGTGCTTGGAGTGGTGACCGAGATGGAAAACCCCATCAAAAATATCAACACAGAAATTTTCGAATCTGGTTTGGGTTACAATGAGGCTCGCGAGGCGACCCAGAGTGAGTGCGAAAGCAGTTAATAAGTTGGAAAAGAAGAGATCCTGAGGTGGGGGTTGGGGGGAGAGAGAGAGAGAGAGAGAGAGAGAGAGAGAGAGAGAGAGAGAGAGAGAGAGAGAGCACAGTGAAGAAGGAACGAGGAAGTTTCACCCGACGAAGCAGGAATAAATATATGCAGGTGATGATGCATTCTTAGGGCCAAGGTGCTGTCCAAATCTGCATTCATGAGAGAGCGAATGAGAGATACAGGAAGGAATGTTATAGAAAAAAAAAATTATTATTATCTTATAATTATCCGTAGTATCAGTATCAGCAGAGAATTATCATCATTAGCATTCAGAGGAGTAAGAATTATTATTATTATCATTGTTATCAGAGAAGCAAGAGGAAATGTTCGGAAAAAATAGGATGCTCTTATTATTATTATTATTATTATTATTATTATTATTATTATTATTATTATTATTAGTAGTAGTAGTAGTAGTAGCAGAGAATTATTTTTAACATAGCAGGAAAGGGAGTAAAAAGTATTATTATTATTATTATTATTATTATTATTATTATTATTATTATTATTATACGAGAATATAACTAACTCGACAAGAAAGCACACAAAGAATATAATTTAAGCACACAAAGAATATAATTTAGACAAACTAAAAATACAATAAAATGAAAATTCTGTAACTTGAGAATCAAAAACTCGACACGCAAAAGTAATCTACAATGGATACACGACATGAGAACAGAAAAATTACAAACACTGAAATGAAAACGTTAAGATGTACATTCCTATAAGTAGGTCTGAACACTCGCATACATCAGCAGTAAAAATCTAGTATTTAATCACACATTTCTAACAAAATAAAACGGTTCTACCCCATTCTTTTAATTCAAAGTGCTAAATACTTCCTTTTTTCTCCACCCTAGCGGCCCCTTCTTTCATGGGTGCTCTCTTCTCCTCGAGCTGCTCTGAGCTCAAGGTTACGTACTGTTTAATATCCCGTTCAAAGTATCACAGAGCAATGAAGACAGAGCTCAGCTTAATATTAACAGGAAGAATGAGGAAGAGGAAGAGAATACTCCTATAAGGAAGAATTATCGCCCTTGAGGAACGAAGAGTTCTGTATTTAGCATTTGATTTTAAATACTGTACTTAGTATTTGCTTTCAAATTTTGATTTCATGGGCATGAATTCAGTGCACTGCATTTCAAGGGACGGTGGTTTTGTCCTTTAATGTCAAAGAACCAAGGCTCCATCCTGGAATTTCCAAAACCAAGAAGGTATAGCCTTTCATTTCAAGCCTGTCAAATTCCAGCCTTTGATTAGAAGAGACCTAGTTCCCGAATTAATAGCCTTGGATGTGAGGGGTACAGGCTCCAACCTCGTGATTTCAAAAGTTGAATTTTCGGCCCTTGATTTCAAGGTCCCGACGGGGCTTAACCTTGAATTTCCAAGGCCGTGCATTCTATCCCCTATCGGGGTAAAGAATAATGCATTCCTCCTGTGTAAAAATATCCTGCGAGTTACAGGATTTAGATGGGCTGGACTAAACGCAATTAAATAATGGTTTAATCATGATTCCCACCTTCACTGCACCTGACTCGCCTAGCATCTTAATCAACAACCCGCCCCCCGCCCCACATTTCCTCCACCCGGAGGTCCTTGGTAATATCCATCTGCACAGAAATACGAGTGAGGAAACAAACGTAGACAGACTCCAGTAAACAGCACTGCCCAGGGAAGTATGTGACGTATGTTTGAGGAAAACAACCTCAGACGGTCCAACAGATGAGTTAATAAACCTGAGTCAATAACTCTGGAAGATTATTGGCATCATGCCCAATGCCCGCAGCATCTTACACGATGCTTGAGCATGCAACCCAAAAAAAGACGCATTCCGCAAATACCTCGTGATGGGGGATATCAAATAAGTGTCAGGCGAGGCACAAAATTAATCATTCTCAGTTCTCGCCTCTTGTAAGTGAAAATGGCGAACGGACAAATGAATGAAAACGGGGAATCTGAATAAATGGCCGTTGAATATTCATTAGACTCTAGATAACTAATAGAATACTAAGGGACTTTGGGTTTGGCCAGTGCGTGGTTGGGTGACCACAACCGAATGACAAGCAGGAACGTATTTTCCACATCCATGACCTATTAATCAGCTATATTAAACAGAGCTAGGTCGACGCAGCAATACATGAGCGACCATTAGCAGCAGCTGACCTAACACTCGTAAGCACAGGCTCTTGCAACAGACTTCCTCAAGATTCAGGTGTCACTGGCAACGGGTCACAATACGGCCTGAGAAACTAGGGTAATGGCAACACACTCGCACAGCTTGCAAGGCCACCAAGTCTTCATTCTCTGCAGCAAATAGGCGAGCCCACGCCTCATGAATAAATGTATTTTTGTGAGAGATAACACTGAGCGGCTGGGCTGACTTAGCAAAGGGGTTAAGAGTGATGCCGTGTAGCGACCAGTCAATCTTCATTTAGATAAAGGTGACAATTTCGCCCCCCCCCTCTCTCTCTCTCTCTCTCTCTCTCTCTCTCTCTCTCTCTCTCTCTCTCTCTCTCTCTCTCTACAGACGACAAGAGGTGTTAGTTAATGGACCGCAAACAAATTATAATAATGACGCAAGATGTGTCACTCGGTAAATAATTCCTCAAGCTGCCTGTGTTCTGAAAATAAATGTACCCAACGAAAACCATTGTTCGTCTTTATATACAACGATAAGCGAATTATGCCCTAAAACTTTTACATACTTGGAAAACTTATGAGTATTCTGCTAACTGACATGACACGTAAGAGCGGCCAACTGTACTCATTCTCGCAATGAAATAATTATCTTGGAAAAACTAACGAGACACGCAAATAGTTCTTATGAACATTAGGCCGCCCAGCACAGGAAAATACACACACACACACACACACACACACACATATATATATAAAGAGAGAGAGAGAGAGAGAGAGAGAGAGAGAGAGAGAGAGAGAGAGAGAGAGAAATATTTCACAAGAAAAGGCCCATAAATGTAAAACGTCAAAAATAGAGACTATATTAAAAAGAAAAAGAAAAAAAATGCTGATTTCCTGAAGGTACTACGCAAAATACCGATAAAATGAAACTTGATCAGAAAAAAAAATAATGAGTCTTATCGAACGATTATTGCTATTCTTAAAAAACAAACATTCAACACAATCGCCGGCTTTAAACCCACACCTTCCTCGACGTTTGATCTTTCAGTATCACCAAAAGCATCCCCAAATATAATCGAACAATATCAGAATGATGAATTATCCCACAGAAAATATGTTGAACACTAGCGCCCGTAAGGTCGAAAATCGCCTCGCTCAAGGCAGGACCTTAGCAAAAACTTGCACGCACCCAGGTCCCATTATCGTCCACACCATTTTCGTAAAGGACACTAATAGCTGATTCGCGGTTAGGCGCTATAATAAGAGCGGGGAGAGAACATGATCAAAGATTGGGCTGTGATTGGGAAGAAGAAGAAGAAGAAAATAACTTAGTGTAACGTAATTTCACAGATGGTATGCGTTCGTATAATTATGCTGTATATTTTATTATATATTTGCTTTTCCTTCTCTCTCTCTCTCTCTCTCTCTCTCTCTCTCTCTCTCTCTCTCATGCGCAACAGGTAAGCCACTTGAGAATCAAAATGCAATTCTCTCTCTCTCTCTCTTTACATTTGGGGATTCTATTCTGTAAAGTGTGCTTTTGAAAGTTTATAAGGAGTTCCAATCCTAATCCGAACTTCTCTGCCTTCCTCTGCATTTCCTTAAATCATTTAACCTGACCACTTTCAAGAGTGCATCGTCTCCAGAGAATCTTCATTCCAACCTGAGTGGAGAAAAAAGGAGTTTTAATAAAAATAAACTCTAAATTATTATTATTACCATTATCGTTATTATTAACCTTGGAACATGCCAAAAGGTCATTCATCTGATTAGCGAACTTTCACAAAACAGGGCACCTATCTGTTAAATCTAAAAAGAAAAATACTTTGGTAAAATAAAATATACCAAAAAACAAACGCCAAACCCCCGATTAACAAGCAAACAAACGATAGGAATCAGTTGTCGCTTATTAATCGTTCAATCTTTCCGAGTGGAACAAAAGTAGTTGGAATAAGTAAACAATGAATATAAATTTACCACGTTTTTATTTTTAAAGAATACGTCATGCAGTTATACCTGACTGCTGGAATAACGTGGATTACCTACTGATGCCATGGACCCTAAGATTAAGAGGGACTTTCTATGCTACTAGATAATTTCTATTGTTTTTGAATAATGTATCATCGCCTCCATATCTTCAGCTGGCTTATTTTACCGTACTGCCGAAGGAGGTGGATCCACTTATACTGGTAGAATCAGACAGCCCATGACAGCTACCTATCACACCAAAGGAGTCAGAGTAATGACTGCTTATTCGACCCTACTGAGGAGACAAAGTTGTGCGCGCACCTTACCCAGTAATGTTCAATGTAGTAATTTAATAATAATAATAATAATAATAATAATAATAATAATAATAATAATAATAATAATAATAATAATAATAATACTTTGTAACATCTGAACATTCAACCGCACAAATGATCGAACAACAGATTGCTTGAAAGTTAAATAAGGATGTGATGTAAAACTAATTAATGCTATCCTTCCTTTCTGGCATAGTCATACTGTTCTCTCTCTCTCTCTCTCTCTCTCTCTCTCTCTCTCTCTCTCTCTCTCTCTCTCTCTCTATATATATATATATATATATATATATATATATATATATATATATATATATATATATATATATGATATATATATAGATGACTGCATATATGTCTGATATGAATACTTATGCTCTAGTGTGTGTCGTAATACAAATAACTTTTTGTTTCTGAAAGAGTGGATATATTCACATACAGTTTATCCCACACATTCCGTCATAACGTCTTACAAGGAAAAACCAGAAACTATATGAGAGAGAGAGAGAGAGAGAGAGAGAGAGAGAGAGAGAGAGAGAGAGAGAGAGAGAGAGAAACGAATGACAAGCGGTCCTCCCTTAACCAGCCCAATATCGGTTAAGACACCGTTCCCTTTAAGAGCCCAATGATAACAAGAAGCGTGCTAAATTATTCTATTGACAACGCAAAGAGGACTCATCATTGGAGGCGGCCCCCTGCCCCCTTCCACCTCCCTCCCCCCCTTTCTGGCCGGGGGTGGGGGAGGGGGCTTTCTTATAAGGAGCCGTCCAAGGCCACGAGCGCTCCTAGGAGCCTTCCTTGTCAGTCAGTGCCAATTGGGATTGTGAACACGGCCGTTGTGTGCCTGGTGGTAATGACGCGGGAGATATTAGCAAGGAAAATGAAGTGAGACGCTGTCGGAAAGATAATGACATGGAAGAAGTATAGATGATGGGAAACGAGACACCATTGGAAAGAATATGACATGGAAGAGGTATAGATGATGGGAAATGAGGCGCTATCGGAAAGATAATGACATGGGAGAAGTATAGATGATGGGAAATGAGGCGCTATCGGAAAGATAATGACATTGGGAGAAGTATAGATGATGGGAAATGAGACACAACTGGAAAGAATATGACATGGAAGAGGTATAGATGATGGGAAATGAGGCGCTATCGGAAAGATAATGACATGGAAGAAGTATAGATGATGGGAAATGAGACACAATTGGAAAGAATATGACAAGGAAGAGGAATGGAAAATGAGACGCTATTGGAAAGAATATGTCATGGAAGAAGTATAGAAAATGATGGGAAATGAGACACTATTGGAAAGAATATGATATGGAAAATATAGATGGGAAATGAGACACTATTGGAAAAACTATGACATGGAAAATATAGATGGGAAATGAGACACTATTGGAAAAACTATGACATGGAAAATATAAATGGGAATGAAACGTTACTGGAAAATATGATGTAAAAATGAAAATGATGGGAAATGAGACGCTACTGGACAGAATATGACATGGAAGAAGTACAGAAAATGATGGCAAATGAGAAGCTAATGGAAAGAACATGACATGGAAGAAAATATGGAAAATGACAAAGAAGGAGAAAATGAGACGCTTTGGAAAGAACAATAACATGGAAAAACATGGAAAATGAAAAAAAGGAAAAATAAAAAGACAATGACATGGAATGACATGAAAGAAGTAAAGGAAATGATGATGAAGAAGAAGAAGAAGAAGAAGAAGAAGAAGAAGAAGAAGAAGAAGAAGAAGAAGAAGAAGAGAGAAATTTAGGTAAAAACATGGTAATGAAAATGTTAGCAGAAAAATAAAGTAGCTCATTATCTAGAAGGGAAATGACAAGACAGATATGCGCACAGCTAAAGACTAGGCGCACTATCGCAAAGGAAATGACAAAGTAAGATGTTACCACAGAAAGTGAAGCGGAATATAATAATCGGAAGGGAAATAATGATGGAGAAGAAAATGAAAAAACAATTCTGGGACACAATATAAAAAAGATCCTGCATACAAAATAAAATTAAGAATTTGAAGTAATAAAAATAATAATCAAGATTATTAGAAAATATTACAAAGATGGTAATAGTGAGGAAAATGGCAGAGGAATGTTATGAGAGAAGAATGCGATAGAAAAATACACACAAGGGAAAAGATGTATCAAATAATCGCACGAAAAAACATAGAAGGTCATTACAAACCATGACAGAGAAACAAGAGTGAAAGAAAACCTGAAGAAAGGAAGGACACCATAAACATAAGAAAGAAATTACCAATTATGCGAAAAAAAAGAAGAGATGAAGTGTTCAGGACATTAGAATCTCCGGAAGTGAGACACTGATTAAAAACATGTGAACAATAATAATAATAATAATAATAATAATAATAATAA
>NC_089763.1:33182777-33187777 GCF_040412425.1 Macrobrachium rosenbergii | reverse complement strand
TATAACAGTGATAAAATCAATGCAACCCGTGTTAGGTCATTTGTACATCCTTCACCGGAATACTGATCTCCGGTGTGGATGTCTGTTCATGCCAGAGATTTATCTCTTTTAGATAAGAGTGGTTCGTGGTGGTGTAGGTTTCTGTTTCCTAATAGTACGTTATTATGACTTGGACCATTGAATGAAGGTCTCTTGTTTGTCACTTTTTCATAGGCGGTGTTTCAACAGAGATCTTTCACATTCGCAACTGATCCCGGATCCCCTTCATCTGCCGAGAGCGACCAGATTCGCTGAACGGCAGCGCAAATACGCAGTAAAAGTGCCACGCTGTCGAACTTCTCAGTTCCAGAGGTCCTTTATTCCGCACACCGCTGGACTGTGGAATAGGCCCCCAGAGGATGTCGTGCAGTTGGAACTTCAGGAGTTCATGCGAAAATGCAATGAATTCCTACCCTAATGCTATTCTTATTGCATTTCAATAAGTTTTTATCTATTTATTTTTTTTTTAATAAATGGCATCCCTTCTTTCTGCATTTCCCTTTACTTCCTCTTACTTCTTCCTAATGAACTCCTTAATATTTGGAAGCTTGAATTTCAAGTCAATGGGCCCTGTGGGCTTGTTCCATATGAATAGGTTTCATCTTGTGAATAATAATAATAATAATAATAATAATAATAATAATAATAATAATAATAATAATAATAATAATAATAATAATAATAGACTACTCTTTCCTTTCTGGAAAATGCTTAGCAAACACACCGGATATAGTCTATTAAAAAAAAAAAAGATGGATAGGCTTACTTAAATGGTGAAGACTACAATTTTTACTAAAAGGACAACAGAAGCAATACTAAACCGTGAAGCTGTTTACCTTATGAACTTTAATAAACCTAGTAGACAGATGTGACTTTAGCGCTCGACAATAAATGTCCCCCCGGCCCCCCGCCCCCACCCAAAAAAAAGGGAGAGAGAGAGAGAGAGAGAGAGAGAGAGAGAGAGAGAGAGAGAGAGAGAGAGAGAGAGAGAGAGAGAGAGAGAGAGAGAGGGCAGATTCATATAAGAATACGAGAAGGAAAATTAACATTTTAATACTTGACGAAACACGAGGTCCTCCTCCTCCCAAAAATAAAATCCAGAGAAGATCGCACTAAATTACTAACCATTTCTAAAAAAAAAAGAAAATGATTACCCAATTAATAAAAGCATTACCCAGTTCCTTAATAAATTATTACTCGATTAAAAAAAAGACAACCCCATTTCTAAAAAGTCTATCATCCAATTTCTAACGCATTCCTTACCCTAATTAAAAAAAATAATAACCAATCACAAAAAAAAGTTTTTTACCCAGTATCTAAAAACGAAAACAAAATATGTATTAACGACTGAGCACAAGCAAGATAGGTCTTGTAAAGAAGTGTAGACGTGCTACTGGTGAGTATCACTGTAAAGCATATAAAACAACCGCTAGGCTGTAAGGTAACAGTGACTAGCGTCTTACTTTTCTCCGAATCCAACCCCTTCCAGGGAGAAATAGATAAAAAAAGGGAAAAAAAATTCTATTCACAACACCGTATACACATTTCAGAATCAAGTCTCGAGTACGCAAATAATGTAATATGGGACAAGGCACATTCTCAAGTAAGTTGATCTTTGCATCAGAAACAAAGTCATCGAGAGAAACAATTCTTGCCCTTCCCGGTTCTCAATATCGTCTCGATATCATGCTTGGGAGTTGTAACAAGGATATGTAAGTCAAGATTCTTATCGAAGATGCACTTTTATGAACTTCCAAAATTAAATTAACAACACACAGAATGGCGTTATAATATAATAATAATAATAATAATAGATGTGAAGGAAGTTTTCTTCATAAGAGTCTCACGCTCGACTGAGCCTTCTATGAATGCATAATTATGACACAACAACAGTTTTCCGTAGAGAAGAACAACAATAAAAACGCCTCATCAGCAAAAATAAGAGATTTAAAAAAAATCATACTAACCACAATGAAAAGCAAAGGCCTATCGGTTACAAAATATAACTGAAAAAATTATATTAGAAAACGTAAAAAAAAAAAAAAAACTATTCTCATCATAACAACAGTAAAAGGAAATCAAACTTTGTCGGAAAGGGAAGTAAAAAAAAAAAATATATAGTATGTACTTCTTGCAAGGCTGCTGATTATTCAATCGTGGAAGAACAAGCAATTTTTGTCAGCTCTACGCATGCACGCTTTCACACTCACAGGCAGAATAATGTAATGCAAGTCATAACCCAGAGAGAGAGAGAGAGAGAGAGAGAGAGAGAGAGAGAGAGAGAGAGAGAGAGAGAGAGAGAGAGAGAGAGAGAGAGGCACTTCCTACCTCTCTGATGAATTTCTAATTTCTTTGGATATAACATTTGATCAGTCTTAAATAACATTTGATCAGTCTTAAATAAGTATCGGATTTACACCGTATTTATCCATCTTCCATGAAGGTCGTATTTTACAAATACGGCTTGATCACTTTAAAAATGCTGTCTTTTAGAAATACGTCTTGACCATATACTACATAAAACATACTATTTTGTAATTACGTCTGGCCCGTGTTTCACTAAACATCGACTTTTAAAATACCCCTCGATCATGCCTAATCAAGTAAGATGTTTTATAAATGCTTCAAACATATATGACTGAATATCGCATTTAACAATTACAACTGAACCATAAGACATTCAACGTTTTATTATAAATACTTACTGGCCATTTCACTGAATGCAGAATTTTGTAAATATTACTACGCGATCTTTATCTACGTCTTTGCCTGTGTGTTTTTATTTAGTTTCCTGTAAAAGAAAGTTGTTGTGCCGTCTTTGTCCGTAATCACTTTTTTTGTCCACCCTCAGATCTTAAAAACTACTGAGGCTAGAGGGCTGCAAATTGGTGTGTTGATCATCCACCCTCCAAGCATCAAACATACCAAATTGCAGCCCTCTAGCCTCTGTAGATTTTATTTTATTTAAGGTTAAAGTTAGCCAAAATCGTGCTTCTGGCAACGATATAGGATAGGCCACCACAAGGCCGTGGTAAAAGTTTCATGGGCCGCGGCTCATGATAGCGAAACCACAAAACGATAGATCTATTTTCGGCGGCCTTGATTATACGCTGTAGCGGCTGCACAGAAAACTCGATTGCGCCAAAAAAAAAAAACTTTCGGCGCATTTTTTACTTGTTTTTAAGTGCAATCGATTTAAAATGAATTATTATCGTAATAAAACCAGTGGCTTCAGTTGGTGGATTTAATTAGTTTTTATTCTTCCCTCCTCCTTCTTCTTCCCCACCCACACTCCTCAAACCTTTTTTGTTTCCTCATCAACTTACCTCTACCCCATTCCTCACCCCTCACCTCGGCCCCTCCCCCCTCTCCCCCCACCAGCACACACACCCTTACCTTGTCTGAAGCCAAATTTGCTCAAGTCTTGAAACGTAACTTCGTCTTATAAGGCTGAAGCGTCCTTGCGCGTCTTTTTTTACATTCGCTTCGAGTCGGATGGGATTTATCGTTGTTTCTCTCTCTCTCTCTCTCTCTCTCTCTCTCTCTCTCTCTCTCTCTCTCTCTCTCTCGCTCGAGACTTCTGCGTTCGATTCTTCTTTCATCTTGTTTAAAAATTTATCTTGTAAAACATAAAGAGAGAGAGAGAGAGAGAGAGAGAGAGAGAGAGAGAGAGAGAGAGAGAGAGAGAGAGAGAGAGAGAGATTGCAAATCCACTAACAAAAGGTATGATGAATCTATGATTTATGAGAGAGAGAGAGAGAGAGAGAGAGAGAGAGAGAGAGAGAGAGAGAATCTAGAACAGAAAGCTATGAGAATTTAAATCTGATAACAAAAGCTATGATGAATTTATGATTTAAGAGAGAGAGAGAGAGAGAGAGAGAGAGAGAGAGATTGCAAATCCACTAACAAAAGGTATGATGAATCTATGATTTATGAGAGAGAGAGAGAGAGAGAGAGAGAGAGAGAGAGAGAGAGAGAGAGAGAGAGAGAGAGAGAGATTGCAAATCTATAACAAAAGCTATGATGAATTTATGATTTAAGAGAGAGAGAGAGAGAGAGAGAGAGAGAGAGAGAGAGAGAGAGAGAGAGAGAGAGAGAGAGAGAGAGAGAGAGAGAGTAGGAATAAAACAAATGATATCCTACTATCAAAAGCAACGATGAATTCACGACAACTTTCAGTACATTTACACTAAAAACTAGTAAACAAATAGAGTAAATAAAGCTAAAATACGAAAGAAAACAAAAATATATCGACAAAGAACGGACTTCTCAATCTAGCCAATGGGACTTCTCAATCTAGCCAATGGCGTCCAGATATCACATTAAGTCACGAGAGTGTCACCGACACTGTATTAATATCAGGAATACAGTTCCCATATGCACGTACGCATGAAAATACGGTAAGTAAGGTTCGCGTACACACTCTATACACACGCATATTTCACCAACAAGAGGTTCCGGGTTCGACATCCGAGCGGCAGGAACGCGTTGGGCCCATTCCAGTGCAATGTCCTATCTCTCGACAAAAATTGGGAATTAGGCGGCACCTGTATTTAGCTGCTCCAGGTGGGTCTTAAAACTATATCCAAACCACGCAACTACATCGGCGGCAGAAATAATAATAATAATAATAATAATAATAATAATAATAATAATAATAATAATAATAATAATAATAATAATAATAATAAAAAACTGCTTGGTTCCTGAATTGAAAATATGCCGAACCTGTTCATTAAAAAACAGTATGAATGCAGAAATAACTCAATGGGAAAATGTAACAGAAACCAGAAATGAATCGACACGCGTATTTGTCAAGGAAAAAATCAGGGGATCAAATGAAAAAGAAAAATAGCCCCCAAAGGGAAAAAAAACTAATCTACTGACAAGAGCAAGCGAAAAAACAACCAAGATAAGAGGCTAATATAGCTAAAAAATAAAAACAAAACATAAAACTCCAT
>NC_089763.1:33170277-33177777 GCF_040412425.1 Macrobrachium rosenbergii | reverse complement strand
CAAGTGGGTCTGACACCTCCGCGGTCTTCCACTGCAGCCAAGTTTATCTGTTTCCTTCCAAGACTCTGGATTATCCATCTCTCCCTATAAAAGCGACTGGAGGCTGGAGATGAGTGGAGATTTGTGGAAGATAAAGCACAGGAAAGAAACGTCAGGCGGAAGTTTGCAGATGACCTATGCGTCATGTGGTGATTTTGATGAACAGGTATTCCTATGTTTGTAGAAAACTACAAAACAATTTTCAATAAACATTAAATTAATGAAAATGGCAAAAAAAAAACGATCATGTTTCCGTATTGATAAAAAAAAGCCGAATGTAAATAATTAATATATTAATAAATAAACATATATACATTATAAATATATAAATGTGTATATATAAATATATGTATGTATATATATATATATATATATATATATATATATATATATATATATATATATATATATATATATATATATATATATATATATAAAAGCTAAATAAACCGTCGTAAATAGGATGAATCTTTTTAACGATATCCTCGTAAATTTAAAGCAAAAAGGAATTAAAAAACTTACCCCACCATCGCACGCAGGAGAAAGAAAAAAAAAAAGGAAAAATATAAAGATAAGAGAAGGACACGACGAAAACAAATACGACTTTTAAAAATAAAAAATACAAAAATAAACTAAGTAAAAAATAAAAGTTACAGAAAAACGAAAAAAAATGTAAGCGTTCACATAATCCGATTACAAAAGAACACCAGGTAATTCCTCGCATAAACCAAGGCGACAATGGCACAATTAATATAACACAGATTCTCATCACGACACTGACCTTTCGCCACCTCTGTGACCTTTGACCTAAGTAAGTCCTACTGGGGGAAATTAAAAAGAGTCGCTGACTATTTTCTAATGTGGTGTCCGGAGGGAGATAAGACCTGTGAGTTGGTCTGGATAAAAATGGAAGTAAAAGAATAAATGTAATGAGTTACGCAATGATAACTGAATGTAAATTTATACCCTGGAACCCAATATGGTGACCTAAGCAGCAAATTATGTACTTGTTGTTAGTCCACTATTGTGGGACTGAGAACTGGGACCAAATAGGTCATTCGCTTGGTGATGAATGAAAGAATATGAAATTTAAAAGAAATAAACTTTACAAGGCATATGCTTTTATACTGGAATGCATGCGCACATTAAATACATTTGCTCGCTTCCATACATACAAAACAAAAAATTAATAATATAAATTTCAGAATAAGTTACGTAATATTTCTAAATTTCGTTTTTTAAAATTCATTAAACGCCCTATATGGGCTTCGGCATTTTCATTATTTACTTAATTTTTATATTTTATCTATTAAATCACGGTTCTTCATAAATGTTAAAATTGGAATGACTGAAAATGTATTAGATTCTGGCAAAATTTCCTTCATTGATTTATTTTTCAAAATACACAAACAAATAAACACGCGCATACACAGGCAGACACACACACACACACACACACACACACACATATATATATATATATATATATATATATATATATATATATATATATATATATATATATAGAGAGAGAGAGAGAGAGAGAGAGAGAGAGAGAGAGAGAGAGAGAGAGAGAGAGAGAGAGAACGCAACGGAGGAAGAAACTAACAAAATAACACATATAAAAAGCATTACACGTCAGAAAAACTAAAGGCATTACGAAGAACCGTATTTTAAACACTGATTACAGAACCTTTAAAATTTATATATGGGTACGGGCATCAGGGAGACATACAGTAGCCTACGTGCAATATTACTGCTCATACCAATTTTAACCCTAAAATATTTTAAAATTTACAAAAAACTGGACGTAATTACGAGGGGCACTTTAACTTTGATAATTATCGGCATCTGGGAGACATATGAAATATAAATGCCCATATCTATTTTAACTCTGAAATATCAAAACTTCTTTAACTTACAAAGAAACTTACTTTAGATAAAATGCATCAAAAAATCAAATGAATATAACAAAATAAGAAATAATTTTAAGTATTAATGTTGTTGTTTGTCGAGTACAGACATGGTGGAGATAGGGCTACTCTCAGTAACAACCTGATAAAAAAAAAAAAAAACTATAAACGCGTGCCTAAAACATGCACAAACTTTCAGAATAAAAAAAAAAAACATCCTGTATCTGGATTTAACCACTCTATGAAAAACGACACAAGAGCGAAATTTCCTCGAATAAGCCCAATAATAAATAAATAAAAAATAGAGACGACTGATTAAATAAATATCCACAAATGAAGAGCTTAAGACGTAAAAGGTCCTTGGTTCAAATCCGACGAATATAATGAAGGGAAAGGTGAAGGCTGCAAAACAAAGATGACGACAAAAAGGCTACGTTGAGACGTACCGTTATATGAGAGAGAGAGAGAGAGAGAGAGAGAGAGAGAGGTAAACTCAAAAGGAAAAAGATAAAAGAATGGAAAGTGTGTGTGTGTGTATGTGTGTATATATGTATGTATATGTGTATATATATATATGTATATATATATATATATATATATATATATATATATATATATATATATATATATATATATATATATATATATATATAGATAGAGAGAGAGAGAGAGAGAGAGAGAGAGAGAGAGAGAGAGAGAGAGAGAGAGAGATACGGGAATGTAAAATTAAATGGATGAAGGGAAAATGTATGTATGTATGTATCTATATGTACTGTACATGTATGTATGTATGTGTGCGTGTGTGTATGTGTCTATATATATATATATATATATATATATATATATATATATATATATATATATATATATATAGAGAGAGAGAGAGAGAGAGAGAGAGAGAGAGAGAGAGAGAGAGAGAGAGAGAGAGAGAGAGAGAGAGAGGCAGGCAGGCACGAGGCGCAACCAGCGACCTTCACAGACTATGTCATCCACAGCTCATTTAACACAGAAACAAGCATTAGCACAAGCACGAATGTTGTTGGCAAAAGCACTCGCTCGCTTGCGGAACTAACAGAGAGAGAGAGAGAGAGAGAGAGAGAGAGAGAGAGAGAGAGAGAGAGAGAGAGAGAGAGAGAGAGAGGAGCCACGTGTTCCTTAAAAAAATTTTTAAAAAATTTCAAATTAAAAATAAACACGGACAAATATGCAGGCGCGCAAGCGAGCCTAAACACGGCAGAGTAAACAGGTGGCGAGAGCAAACAATGAATACTGCTTATGCCCGCCGGACAGCCTTAACGATGACTATCGAGATAAAACTGGCGATTATTTCGTTGGATGTTTTTCGGAGAAAAAATTTCGTGAATTTGTCAGTGGGTGATTTCTCGGCAGCGTGCAATTTCGGATACTCGTGAGCGATGTTTTTTTTTTTTTTTTTTTCATCAATCAATCTTCCTGATGACAGGCTTAAACGTTGGTCATCTGATTAGCAATGTTGTAAATCCCGCTGAAAGAAGTAATAAGCGATTGAAAAAAAATTTAAGCTGATAACAGGATTATTAGTAAGACACGTGGTTAAAGTCAGGTTGGACATAATTTGTCAAATTTCTATGAAAACATAGATAAAATATTCATAAAGTACATAAATAAACAGGAATCAAAATGAATGAAGCTAAAATTACAGCTGATATTAAAAAATGAAACGAAAAGTTTATAGTAACTGTAAAATGTTTTAAAATATACAGGAAAATACTTCAGAGCATAATTACTCAAGGCTATTTTTCTCAGTCTGAGATCCCGCTTCTTCGTATTTATTTTATGGAAAATATCCGAGGTTTCGTGAAAGAAAATATTCTGTTGTTAACATACGCATGGAACTAAACTGTACTGATTGTAATACAGTCCTTGTTAGTGAATGAATTGTATTTATGTTTGTACGCATGTATGAGTGTATATATATATATACATTCATACATATGTTTATACACTCATACATGCATACAAACATAATGTTGTAACTCCTTTATCGATGTACATTATAACATATATAATGTAGTTATATATACACACATCTTAATTATAATTATGTATATATGTATATATATACACATATAGTTATGTTATGTATAACACATATAATGTACTTATATATATATATATATATATATATATATATATATATATATATACATTATATGTGTATATATATATATGTATATATACTCATACATACACACAAACTTACATACAATTCATTCACAAAATAAGGACTGCATTACAATCGGGACAGTTTAGTTTGATGCCTATGTTAACAGCAGAATATTTTCTTTTATATACTGTATATATACATACATATAACAGTATATATATATATATATATATATATATATATATATATATATATATATATATATATATATATATATATATATATATGTATATATATGTGTGGTAAAACATTTCTTTTAAATAAGACAACAAAGAAGGTGGTGAGTAATACCCTGAGTAATACCCCTTGCCGTGAGGGAAGGAGGAGTCCACATCTCTCTCTCTCTCTCTCTCTCTCTCTCTCTCTCTCTCTCTCTCTCTCTCTCTCTCTCTCTCTCTCTCTCCAAACACATCCACAGTTACGCATGCAAAAATGTTGGGCTATCTCCAATGTTATCCCCGCGTAAAGTTCCCTTCGTTTAGATTTAGCCAGCCTTAAACCAATCACGGGCCCAAAGGTCGTCAGTAAGTGTGGTACGGTGTTATAAAGAATAAGAGACCTGATGCAACACCTGGACTCGTCCCAGGGAACATGGACAATGGTGATTTATGTATTCTATCTGACGGTACAATCTCCTTACATCTGGAGTTAACGTGGCCGAAAAAGGTATATAATCACGTGTTCAAAAACGTATGTTAATATGCATAGCTGAAATATTAATTTTGAGTTACGTCGGCGAGAACTTCTCCCCTCCACAAGTGAGTTTTGAAAACTGTCTCCCTTTAAAGGATTTTCTAAAACCAAAATTCCTTCTCTCTAATGATGTTTAAAACTTATCTAAATTTTTTGACAAAACCCAGCAACCCTCTCTTCAGGTAATCTACAGATTACACATCTCGCTTTCGAATGAATGATTAAGCATACCCAAGTATAGAACTCAGAATTCTCTCTCTCTCTCTTTCGCCCACAAACAAACAAACAAACAAACAACATACTAGCAAACCAAAGGACGTTTTTAAAATTCAGCAGGCAGCGGCGGGGTTTTATCAGCAAGGATTTCTAGTGAATATAACTTTCTCCGGGAATGTTTGCTTTGAAAGAAAAGAGGGAGGTCACGGGGTCAAGAGAGGTCAAGGCAGATGGCTTTGCCAGATGGGGAAATTATAATCTTTTCCATTCTAGCGGTGATTTCGGCAACAAACGCCCCAATCGGAAAGTGAACATCTTTTATACAAAATCCACGAGTGTGCGGACAAAGACGGACAATGTATAAAGAGAAATGAAGTGCATGGAGTTATATACAAATCTCTTCTTCATCGCGTGGGCGTTTTAACATCTCAGGAGTCTCAGAAACAATAAATAATCTTTTGAATGCTAAATCAAGGATGATTCACCTGTGCAGAACATTCTCAATCGAAGGCATATTCATGTTCACAATTACTACGCCGAAACTGTCAATGTGCGTGGCTTAACATTTGTGAATATTAAACAAAAAAAAATCGCGCGTGTTGGAGTGATAAAAATGCGGGTGCATATGAATACATACATACACACACATGTATATATATGTATATTTATATATAGAGAGAGAGAGAGAGAGAGAGAGAGAGAGAGAGAGAGAGAGAGAGAGAGAGAGAGAGAGACCCTGTGCACACACACAAACAGTTAAGAATGCGCAATCGCAAAGCAGGGAATTATATTTACACACACTTTCACGATGCCATCTGGGGAAAGAGCACACTCACATCTGTACTTATTGGTACGTAGCCGAGTTCACACTTACGCATATGAAGACGGACAAGAAAATCTGGCATTATCGAACTATGCAAGTCCGCAAAATGAATTAAATAATCACAAAGGCCATCTGTGTATAGACGGATGAGTGCGGCTGAATATTTTTTACAATATACAGTCGTGCCATCACGGGTTTTTAACATGCAACAGAGTTAAATTATATATATATATATATATATATATATATATATATATATATATATATATATATATATATATATATATATATATATATATTATATCAAACCAAAACCATCAACATTTTCTACCCGAAAAAGTCAAGGTGAACGCGTGAATATTCATATTCTAAACCTGAAGCATCGTTGTACCATTTACAGAACCTTGACCTTTTGAATTGGAATTTAAAATTTGCGGAACTGGACTACATTCTCCTCACTTAGAGTCACCTTTATCTCAACGAATTTTACAGATCTGTTACTTTAGAGGCACGAATATTTCTTTTTAAAATATTTGTTAATTACCGGTGTTAACGTTCGTTAACGAAATTTCTTAATTCTGAACGAAAAAAATCTGTAAAATTTGTCAATTTACGTACGTGAATAGTTCTTAAGATTCTCTAACAATTTAGAGCCAGGGACATCTGATACTAAAGTAAATTTCTTAACAATGTATCGAGTTACTTTCGAAACAGAAATATTCCTTAACGTTCGTTTAGAGCCAAGAACATTTCTCAACGATATTTTTCAGCTTAGAGCTGCAAGGAATTTTAATACTATTCGTCCATTTAGAGTAAAAGGCATCTTCTCATTGTGCCATTGAGTTCAGAACATTTGCTAATAACACTATTCAATTTCTAGTTAAGGAATTTTATCCATAATACTTGTCAATTTCTAGTCACAAAAATGTCTTAATAATTTTTTTTTTAATTGAGAGCAACAAATACTCCTTAACAATATTTATTAGTTTGGAGCCGTGACCACCTCTTAATATCAAGTAAAATTACAGCCACGTAGAGGTCTTTACAATAAATGTCATTTTTGATCCGGTAACATTTTTTAATATTTGTCAATTAAAAGCAATGAAAATTCCTAACGATATTTTATCAGCTGTGACCCAAAAGCATCCCGTAAAAATATATATCCTTTATATTTTACAATTTAGAGCCACAGACATCAATTACTAATATTTGTCAATTTCGAGCCACCAATATTTCTTAATAATAAAAATTCGTCAGTTTAGAGTCATAAATTAGTTTTCAATATTCATCAACTTAGAGCAAAGAACACTTTTATCTGTCAGCTTAGAGCCAAAAGCGAATCTTAAAATTTGTAGTTTCAGAGCCATGAATATTTCTGAGCAATGTTTGTCATTTTACATCTACGGACATTTTATAACCTTGTTTGTTAAAGTCACAAAAAATAATTAACATTTATCAATTACAGCCATGACCATTCTCAACATAATTCTCATTTTAAGAGCCACTACCATTTTTCAAACGAGTTAATTCATACCCAGGAAAATTTTTTCAACAAAGTCAACCAGCTCTGAGATACAAACGCTTCTTGTAACAGTATCTGTCTTTTTTTT
>NC_089763.1:33160277-33165277 GCF_040412425.1 Macrobrachium rosenbergii | reverse complement strand
GAGAGAGGAAAGAGCGGAGGAAATTACAGATCATCAACTTCCACTACATTAATTGAGTAGCGGGATGTGGAAAGCAAAACCTGACACCCCGTAACAAGCCTTGACCCACTTAGCCACGGGAGGAATCATTCGTCTCCGGGAAAGTATGCAATAAATCTCCGCGTGCGAATCTCTCTCTCTCTCTCTCTGTACATCTATCTATCTATGTGGAAGCGTACGACTTATATCTTGCTTTTATCAATTGAGTGGTGTTTCCTTCTCTTTCTCTCTCTCTCTTTAAATTTTCCTCAATACTTTTAGGGTGTCATTTTCTCCCCCCCACTCTCTTGGTTATGTTAGAATGGAACGACCTCTCATTGACTCGGTCTCCTGTTCTAAATTTCAAAAAAGCATGGGGTTTGTTTATTTGTCCCAGAGCTGCTTGCATTTTCAACATGGATCGATACTCATTCTCTGCTTAAATTTTCAGCATGAATCGATACTCATTCTCTGCTTACATTTTCAGCATGGATCGATACCCATTCTCTGCTTGCATTTTCAGCATGAATCGATACTCATTCTCTGCTTGCATTTTCAGCATGAATTGATACTCATTCTCTGCTTGCATTTTCAGCATGAATCGATACTCATTCTCTGCTTGCATTTTCAGCATGAATCGATACTCATTCTCTGCTTGCATTTTCAGCATGACTCGATACTCATTCTCTGCTTGCATTTTCAGCATGAATCGATACTCATTCTCTGCTTGCATTTTCAGCATGAATCGATACTCATTCTCTACTTGCATTTTCAGCATGACTCGATACTCATTCTTACTTGCATTTTCAGCATGAATCGATACTCATTCTCTGCTTGCATTTTCAGCATGAATCGGTACTCATTCTCTGCTTGCATTTTCAGCATGAATCGATACTCATTCTCTGCTTGCATTTTCAGCATGAATCGATACTCATTCTCTGCTTGCATTTTCAGCATGACTAGATACTCATCCTCTGCTTGAATTTTCAGCATGGATCGATACTCATTCTCTCTTTGTATATTCAGCATGAATCGATACTCATTCTTGCTTACATTTTCAGCATGAATCGATACTCATTCTCTGCTTGCATCTTCAGCATGGATCGATACTCATTCTTACTTGCATTTTCAAAATGAATCGATACTCCTCCTCTGCTTACATTTTCAGCATATATCGATACTTGACCTCTGCTTGCATTTTCAGCATGAATCGATATTCATTCTCTGCTTGCAGTTTCAGCATGAATCGATACTCAACCTCTCCTTGCATTTTCAGTATGAATCGATACTTATTCTCTGTTTGCATTTTCAGCATGAATCGATACTCATTCTCTGCTTGCATTTTCAGCATGAATCGATACTCATTCTCTGCTTGCATTTTCAGCATGACTCGATACTCATCCTCTGCTTGCATTTTCAGCATGACTCGATACTCATCCTCTGCTTGCATTTTCAGCATGACTCGATACTCATCCTCTGCTTGCATTTTCAGCATGACTCGATACTCATCCTCTGCTTGCATTTTCAGCATGGATCGATACTCATTCTCTCCTTGTATATTCAGCATGAATCGATACTCATTCCTGCTTGCATTTTCAGCATGAATCAATACTCATTCTAACTTGCATTTTCAGCATGGATCGATACTCATTCTTACTTGCATTTTCAGCATGAATCCATACTCATTCTTACTTGCATTTTCAGCATGAATCGATACTCATCCTCTGCTTACATTTTCAGCATAAATCGATACTCAACCTCTGCTTGCATTTTCAGCATGAATCGATATTCAATCTCTGCTTGCAGTTTCAGCATGAATCGATACTCATTCTTACTTGCATTTTCAGCATGAATCGATACTTATTCTCTGCTTGCATTTTCAGCATGAATCGATACTCATTCTCTGCTTGCAGTTTCAGCATGAATCGATACTCATTCTTACTTGCATTTTCAGCATGAATCGATACTCATTTTCTGCTTGCATTTTCAGCATGACTCAATACTCATTCCCTACTTGCATTTTCAGCCTGAATCGATACTCATTCTCTGCTTGCATTTTCAGCATGAATCGATACTCTTTCTCTGCTAGCATTTTCAGCATGAATCAATACTCATTCTCTGCTTGTATTTTCAGGAAGAATCGATACTCATTCTCTGCTTGCATTTTCAGCATGACTCGATTACTCATTCTCTGCTTGCATTTTCAGCATGAATCAATACTCATTCTCTGCTTGCATTTTCAGCATGACTCGATACTCATTCTCTGCTTGCATTTTCAGCATGAATCAATACTCATTCTCTGCTTGTATTTTCAGGATGAACAGTGCTTCACCTCACCTTTTTCCTCTGAGACAAAGGCAAGAAGAGGAGCTTCCCAAACAGTGATGGTGGTAATCACAATTGTGCTCAAGAATCGCACCCCACCATAATGACAAGGTCAACTGGATGGTTTCTCAACACGTGGGAGGCGTTTGAAAGAGAATGCCCACGACACCCCCTCCCCTCCTCCCCCGACACAACAAGCCCCCGTTCCTTTCGCCTTTAAGAGCCTGATGATGAAACAGAAGCAGTTGTCATTATCTGTGCCATTTTCGGTCTTCTAGCGCCTTCAACCACTTCCTTCCCCGTACTATCTTTATCTCCACCAACAATCAGAACTCGCTGGAGTCAACGTTGAATGAATGAACGTTTCTGAGTTATATGGCATGCTGGAATCAACGTTCTTACTAAATGTGTGCAAGGGAGTTGAAAGGAGGTTCCATGATATTTTGTTCATATGGAACGTTCCCAGGCCTGGACAGAGTCTGAGGAGGGTTGCGCTGTGAAATAACCATGCCTTGTAAAATATCAAACGTTGCAAAATTTGTACGTAGGAATCTGAGTCCCGAAAGCTGGCAATGTAAGGCTTGATGGGGATGGAAACCCTACTATATTTTTTAAAGAGGTAAGAATTTTCCCACGGGTACCATTTGCCACCTGTACGTATAGGAGTAAGAGCCCGAGCTGGTATAAATCTAGGCACTGTACATAGGAATAAGAGCCGAGCTGGCATAAATCTAGGCACTGTTCGTAGAAATAAGAACCCGAGATGGCATAAATCTAGGCACTGTACGTAGGAATAAGAACCTGAGCTGGCATAAATCTAGGCACTGTACGTAGGAATAAGAACCCGAGATGGCATAAATCTAGCACTGTAGGCACTGACATAAACCTAGGAATAAGAACCCCGAGCTGACATAAACCTAGGCACTGTACGTAGGAATAATAGCCCAAGTTGGCATAAATCTAGGCACTGTACGTAGGAATAAAATCTAGGCACTGTACGTAGGAATAATAGCCCAAGTTGGCATAAATCTAGGCACTGTACGTAGGAATAAGAGCCCGAGTTGGCATAAATCTAGGCACTGTACGTAGGAATAAGAGCCCCCGCTGGCATATATCTAGGCAGCTTAATCTGACGACGGAAGATTGTCACCCAAAGGTTGGTGTTTGGATCCCGTGTTCCGGTTCCCAGTGGACAGATCAAAAAGACATTAGAAGGACATGCTCCTGTCGAGAGAGAGAGTCAGTCAGTATACTATGGATACGGGAAATGCACATGACTCCACCCACTTGGCGGAAAGCAGTGACGCGGAGGGGGTCTGCGGAGGGCGGAGTAAATGGAAAAATTTGTCTTCACAAAACCAATTGTTCCACCTGTCCATTCTCAGATCCGTAGTGATTCTCCGACGCGTTCTTTGACCAAAGAGGTTCGATGTACAAGTTTAGTATTAATCGAATGGCATCAACCTATAAGGTAAAACCAGCAAAGTTACCCAAGAGGAAGGAGAGACAATCGAGAATAATAGACAGTCGTAGTTAAAGAACTAATTATTCCTAAAATAACTAATTTCTCTATTTACGTTAGTTGAATCACAGGTAGAAAAGTTATCAGAGAGAGAGAGGTCAATGAGCGTTTCGAATCAAACTTATTCATTTTCGTCATCGTCCAGTTATCCTGTTCATCCTCAT
Organism: Macrobrachium rosenbergii; assembly: GCF_040412425.1. Classification (NCBI taxonomy): domain Eukaryota; kingdom Metazoa; phylum Arthropoda; class Malacostraca; order Decapoda; family Palaemonidae; genus Macrobrachium; species Macrobrachium rosenbergii. The sequence goes on along the minus strand of NC_089763.1, from coordinate 33,161,248 downwards.
AATGAGTAATTCATCTCAGTGTTTTATGAACTTACAGAAAAAAAATGAGAATAAAAACAGTCGTTAAACATAACAATGTAAAGTTTCTGGGAGAAATTAAAGATGGAGACAATGGGAAATAAATGCACCTTTATAGTGTATTGTCCATCCTCTCTCTCTCTCTCTCTCTCTCTCTCTCTCTCTCTCTCTCTCTCTCTCTCTCAAACACTTGCGTTCTTATCTTCCAATTTGCAAGATGAATGAATTTTAATGAAGACTCGATTAGTTAAAAATCAAGTAACAAAAAAGGACTAGAACTAAAAAAAAAAAAAAAGAAAAAATGAGAATTATCTAACGGACCTGACAAAGGTCTTGCTTAGCATTCTACACCAGTAAGGAAGTATAATTTTTCAATGGGCACTAGGCGGTGCATTTCCGAAAATACTGAAGGCTCTCTGCAATGTCCCAAGGGTTACACCTACACTGTTCCCCCCCTCTTCTAATTTTCATGCATTTCTTTTAAATCTCTTCCTTCCTTCCACCAACCCAACAACTTGCTGTCCAACACCTTGAACCTCCTTTGCCCCATGTCGAATTCTGATTTAAGATGAAACCCTCCAAGCGAGATATATAAAAGTTGCACTACGAAACAACTGATGGGAGACGGTGGAAAGTGAGATAGAAGAAAGATAATATGAACGGAGGTCCAGTAAAAGAAATGAAAGGGGTTGCAGCTGGGGGCTGAAGGGACGCTACAGAGAACCTTAAGCAATGCCTACAGTGCACCGCGTGAGATGCACTGACGGCACTACCCCCAAGCAAGTCCAAAGAAAGTCTAGTTGGTGACTCAGCAATCGCGTCAAACAAGTTCTTATTAATAAAGCGTAAACCACCTCCTTGGGGTACACCTCGTCCCTTGGCATCCAGCTGATAGAGACGAGGAGACGGCCAGATTCGAGATGACGGGCAGATGCCAAAACGCGTTACCCTGC
>NC_089763.1:33142777-33155277 GCF_040412425.1 Macrobrachium rosenbergii | reverse complement strand
TATATTTAGGAAGTGTCGTGTCTCTCTCTCTCTCTCTCTCTCTCTCTCTCTCTCTCTCTCTCTCTCTGTGTGTGTGTGTGTGTGTGTGTGTGTGTAAACACATCGAGAAAACGCACTATCACACTCCTCTTTCTCTCTAATTCAAGCATATAAAGGAAACGTTGGCTCACTTCTCTCTCTCTCTCTCTTTCTCTAATACAAATACACCTAAGCTAAAGTTAGTCATCTCTCTCATCTCTCTCTCTCTCTCTCTCTCTCTCTCTCTCTCTCTCTCTCTCTCTCTCTCTCTCGCCACATGGAGAAGGGGTGGCTAGCGAACAAGCATGAAGAACCTAACTCAAGGTTATCAATTGCAGTTCTTCCACCAACCTTCTTTTTTTTTTTGTTTTATTTCTTTTTATTCTTGCGCGTTTCTTCCGCATCTCTCATAGCATCTTTTTGCTCTTCCCTTGCGCAAGCGCGTGGGCTACCCTTTTTATTTTTTTTTTTTTTTTATTACTTTTTCAGTGATAAGTCTTTTCATTGTTCTTCGTTCGTTTCACCTCTCTCTCTCTCTCTCTCTCTCTCTCTCTCTCTCTCTCTCTCTCTCTCTCTCTCCCCCTTAGAAGTTGCAAACCAAGAGAAAAACGAGGCGGTTGTTAACACAACATTACGTGCATTTGTTCATCGGATAACTATTGAAAAAATTGACAGCAAAAACGCACATATATACGCACGCACACGCACACAAACATATACACACACATATATAATACAAATAGTATGTGTGTATGTATGTATGCGTACTTACCACTACACTAAAAAAAAAAACCCTATTTCTATAACGTTACAATTTCCTATCAATTATATCATTATTAACAGTCGTTACCATTCCCCAACCTGTCGTCATTTTCACTAATTACGTTCTCGGCTCTACTTCTTGTCTCGTTTCAATTCCACGAGGATAATTTTCTCACTGTTATTTCCGCAATCACTAGGGCGAAATAACAGGTACTACTATTATATACAGTATAACTGTATACGCGTACATCTACTAACTAAAGCTAAAATAGGAACAGTTGCTGTCTTAGGAACAGTATCGAGCGTAGGTGACAATAATAATAATAATAATAATAATAATAATAATAATAATAATAATAATAATAATAATAATAACACTCATCACTGGTAGAATTCAAGAGCCCTTTAATAATTTGAAAAGTGGTAGGCGAAAATATCTTCTAAAATGAACCGCAGGCATGCTTAACACTGATACGCCTAATGGAAATAATCTTTTTAACAATAGACTACAGTTTATGTATTCAATTTGTCTGCTGTTCTGTCTCTCTATCTTTATACATAAAAAGTAGTATCTACTTTATATATAATATATATATATATATATATATATATATATATATATATATATATATATATATATATATATATATATATATATATATATATATATATATATATATATATATATATATATATATATATATATATATATATATTAGTCACAAGATATGTATTTATATGCAAACCATCCGTGCGTTCAATTGCTTCAGTACAACATAAAAGAACTTTACCCTGTATTTTGTTCATGTCACAAGAGAAAAACATCTGATCATTTTCCCTATATAAAAAAAACTAAATATGATCTATCTTGAGCAAAAAGCCATCAACTCCGAAATAAACATTTTGGTTAATGTATTTTCTTTTTAACTTTTTGGGCTAAAGAGGCATTCCAAGTGAAACAGACTCAAGTGTTTACATTTAAATCATTCATATTGATTTACTGATTTATGGCTTATTCATTATTAAGTGTACATCAAAATCATTCCGACCAATTTTCATTTTCAGATGTAATTTTACAATTAATATCTAATTTTAAAACTTTTCCCATTCGTTTATCTATCGACTTACATTGCGTAGCGATTTCAGTCCAAGTCATCACCCATTCTGTCTTATTTCAATATCATTTTTTTCATGGAACTTTTTCCCTCCTTTACCGAACCTCATCATAAATACATTTTCTCTAACCTGCCGATATTCATTGGGAAATGTTCAACTCTCGTACCGACATAATACACGCCTAATTATTATTATTATTATTATTATTATTATTATTATAATATTAATAATAATCTTCTCTTATATGTACCATAGATGCTTCGGGAATAACCATTCCAGATTCTCATACCTGTTTTTTATCTATCCACCCACAATCTTCATCACCTGACATTTTAAGATCAAACACACACCGTTCTCTCTCTCTCTCTCTCTCTCTCTCTCTCTCTCTCTCTCTCTCTCTCTCTCTCTCTCTCTCTCTCATGACTTTACGCCAACCCCAAAACCTAGTTGTACCACCAGTTTGTAACCTCCAATTTAGTAATTTACCAATCCACCAATCTCTTTGTCTCATGCAGATATGTATATACTTTAGAATACGCATAGCAGTCAATTTCCTATCTCTCTCTCTCTCTCTCTCTATTTAACATCATCAATTAAAACATCCGCTTAGCTTTCTCTCTCTCTCTCTTTATTTAGTGTCACCACTGAAACATCCGCTTAGCTTTCTCTCTCTGTCTCTCTTTAGCGTCAACACTTGAATATCCCCTTAACTATCGCTCTCTCCCCGCATCGCTCCCCTAACCCCCTCCTCTCTCTCCCCCCTATTTAGCATCACCACTCAAATGTCCGCTTAACTACCGCTCTCTCCCGCATCACCCCCTCTCTCTCTCTCTCTCTCTCTCTCTCTCTCTCTCTCTCTCTCTCTCTCTCTCTCTCAGCTCACTAGCAACTCCACCCTCTCAACCTTCGGTTTTTCTGCCCTAGCCTTCAACTTCCGTTTTTCGCCAGGCACATTTAATGGCTACCGCTTCACCAGCACAACTATATTTTTTCTATATCTCTCCCTTACTCAAGTGTTTGCGTGTGCAGAGAGAGAGAGAGAGAGAGAGAGAGAGAGAGAGAGAGAGAGAGAGAGAGAGAGAGAGAGAGAGAGAGTACTTTTGCTATCATAAATTTCGTGATAACAAACAGAAAGAGAAATAATTTATTCCAACAGTGTTACTCATAAAATTCTGAGAGAGAGAGAGAGAGAACAAAGAGAAGAGAGAAATAATTTATCCATAAAAAAAGCAGAAAAAAAGGAATAATTTATTCCAACATAGTTACTGAGAGAGAGAGAGAGAGAGAGAGAGAGAGAGAGAGAGAGAGAGAGAGAGAGAGAGAGAGAGAGAGAGAGGCAATACGTTTGCTATAATAAATTTCGTCCAACATAAAAAGACACAGAAAAAAGAGAATAATTTATATCAAAATTTCGTATAACAAACAGAAAGAGAAATTTTATTCCAACAGTGTTACTACAAGTGAGAGAGAGAGAGAGAGAGAGAGAGAGAGAGAGAGAGAGAGAGAGAGAGAGAGAGAGAGAGAGAGAGAGAGAGAGAGGCAGTCAGATAAAAAAGCAGAAAAAAAGGAATAATTTATTCCAACATAGTTAAGAGAAAGAATTTATTTTGCAACGTAACAAACAGAAAGATAAATAATTTATTCCACAAGAAGAAGAGAGAGAGAGAGGAGGAAGAGAGAGAGAGAGAGAGAGAGAGAGAGAGAGAGAGAGGCAATACAAATAAGTTCTGAATATAAAAACAAAGAGAAACAATTTAATTTATTCCAACATAATTACTACAAGAGAGAGAGAGAGAGAGAGAGAGAGAGAGAGAGAGAGAGAGAGAGAGAGAGAGAGAGAGATGCAGTTTTGTATCATAAAATTCGTGATAAAAACAGAAAGAGAAATAATTTATTTCAACATAATCACTACAAGAGAGAAAGAGAGAGAGAGGGGAGGAAGAAAAAAATTCTGCCACCACAAAATTCTGAATTACAAAGAGAGAAATTCACTCCACCATAATATCATGAGAGAGAGAGAGAGAGAGAGAGAGAGAGAGAGAGAGAGAGAGAGTACCTGCTGATCGCTTCCACCCCTCCAAAAGCTACGGGAATACCTCGTCGAGGTCCAGAACCCTATTTAAATTTAGATATTATCTACTGCAGTCACTGGAAGCAATGACGTCAGACCTGACTACGGAACTGAATACAAGATGTCAGATCTACCTCAGAATCTCGACCCATACTGTGGACCGCTGAAATGACCGAAAGCTTTCATTGCAAACTGGTCCATCTATCTCAAGATATCCAGGAACTTGTCTAACTTATGCTTAAATATGCGTACTGCTTGATTAGCAGTGGCTGGAATGCCGAGATGTAGACAGCTCCACAGATTACGAGTAGTGAGAGCAAATGATAATCTACGAGCCTTGGTACGAGCAATCTCATCTGGGTTACGATAAGGAGGAATCTGACAGCTGTTCCAGGATTGTGGTGGAATTGAATGAGATAACAGGTCTGCTTTTTAATGGTGTTAGTCGACCTGGAACAAAAACCCTCTTTGATTTCGTAGATGTACAACATTTTGTGGTGTTCATACCTTCTCAGGATGTTGCCTAGTTCTGTCGTCTTCCTGTCTAGCATAGTACGGAAGGTCATACAAGCTTTCACTCCTTTTTTTTTTTTTTTGTGAAGTTACGTAGAACCGCCCCTAGTCGATCCATTTAGCCACAGTTAGCTGTGGAGGCCATACTAGTGAGCAATGGTCTATGAGAGAGAGAGAGAGAGAGAGAGAGAGAGAGAGAGAGAGAGAGAGAGAGAGAGACTTGCCTGATATTCATTAAATTAACTTTTCAAAAAAAAAAAAAATTGTGCGTAATTTCGGGTTTATACACAAATATTAAAACAGTTAATTAGATGACTGGCTTCGTAACTAATACGGTTAATGACGAAACATCAAGAAGGCTTACCTGTATACAACTCAAGAAATCAAGGTCATATTAAATTAATTCATCATGACAAGTCAAGAAATCAAGGTCGTATTAAACTAATTAATTATAAGTCAAGAAATCAAGGTCGTATTAAATTAATTAACTGACAAGTCAAGAAATCAAGGTCGTATTAAATTAATTAATCATGACAAGTCAAGAAATCAAAGTCATATTAAATTAATTAATTACGACAAGTCAAGAAATCAAGGTCGTATTACATTAATCAATTACAAGTGGAGAAATCAAGGCCGTATTAAATTAATTAATTAATTATGACGAGTAAAAAAATCAAGGTCGCATTAAATTAATTATGACAAGTCAAGAAATCCAGGTCGTATTAAATTAATTAATTATGACAAGTCAAGAAATCAAAGTCGTATTAAATTAATTAACTGACAAGTCAAGAAATCAAAGTCGTATTAAATTAATTAATTATGACAAGTCAAGAAATTAAGGTCATTAAATTAATTAATTGCGACAAGTCAAGAAACTAAGGTCGTATTAAATTAATTAATTGACAAGTCAAGAAATCAAGGTCGTATTAAATTAATTAATTATGACAAGTCAAGAAATCAAGGTCATATTAAATTAATTAATTATGACAAGTCAAGAAATCAATGTCGTATTACATTAATTAATTATGACAAGTGGAGAAATCAAGGCCGTATTAAATTAATTAATTAATTATGACAAGCCAAGAAATCAAGGTCGTATTAAATTAATTATGACAAGTCAAAAATCAAGGTCGTATTAAACTAATTAATTACTTAAGCCTTTCGACTCAACCACAAAACTATATCCGCACTAACTCTTTAGTGAACCTCTCACCTGCGGGAAATCTTTCTAAATACCAAATTCACGATGGAAATGAGAAAAGTCACTGAGAGGTTTGCATTTTCGTTCTAGCAATTTTCTTCTCCTGCCGGAAACTCAGGTAATACTGCGGAACCGACTTACTGAAGAGCCCGACCATTTCCTCTTTTAAAAATAACTAGTATTACGGTCTTAGGAAAAAAAATTGACAACCACGAAACAACATGTCTTCTTTAGACATGAAAAAAAGAAAAAAATATATAACCTCCCATAATTTTTTTAAAAATAAAAATCACTCTGAACTATTTCACGTTTTTAAGAACATTTCCATTTTAAAATTTACTCACAACATTCTTTATATTGTCTGACATTACACCGAACAGTCGCTGACGGGGGAAAAACATCACACAATTTTTACAATTAATATACTCCTATCAACGTCATTATTTCAAGTTACCTGCTTGAAATTATTAAACAAACGCATACACACAATAGATGATGTCTGAAAAAAAAACATAATAAATAAAGTGACGAATTAAGATGACCAAAAAAACAGAATAAGGGACAAGAGGATGTTTTATTACGGGAGGGCTGTGCTTTCCTGTTCAGGCAGGGTTAATGATCTGAAATTCCTTTCTTTCTAAGCCATTTTCTAAATGCAATCTTCGCTTCATTTTTATCCTCGATTAAAGTTACCGGCAACACACAAGAAGATTTTTTTTTATTATTTTACCCGTACGTCAGTTAGCAGTATTATGTTAAAACTACCGAAATTAACTTATATTTTTTTAATAATCACTGTGTCATAAGTAAACACTATCTGGGTTTTGATGTGGGTCAGAGTTAGGATCTGAACACACTACCTTATTCAAGTTGTTTATTATTAATGAGGTTATATTCGTACAAATGATGCGAAGCATTTTGGAAGCTGCGCTAACCCCCTTGGGACAAGGTCGCAATTCTAACTGCCTTCAAAATTTACATAAGTTTCGTCTTATTCATTCTAATTTTTTTCCCATTGATGTGTACAGCGTCAAAAACTGGCATATGAGAAATCTTGTATCTAAGAGCCAACAGTTAATTTTACAAGGCTGAACCACATACAGTATATACATGCACACACGCAGCGACACAATTTCTGTAAGGGTATCTCTAATAAGGGAGCAAAGTAGATTCGAGAGATATTGATATGCATACACACTAACTACTCATTCATATATACAAATACATAATCTTTAGGGTAAATATAAAATTCAACAGAACGCCCAATAAATGGTAATTTAGGGGAGAGAGAGAGAGAGAGAGAGAGAGAGAGAGAGAGAGAGAGAGAGAGAGAGAGAGAGAGAGAGCAAACCTGGTTTTACGAACGCCAAGTCATCGGAATTACAACACCACAGCAAGCAAACGAAAAGGAAAGAAAAAACAAACATATAAACTTAAAAAACGACTATTTCTTGTTAAACGGAACATTGAACATGCAATAAAATATGCATAAAAATTATCAACAATCTTCCGTCCCATTGTGCAGATGATTACGCTTTTTTTTTTTTTTTTTTTTTTTTTGGCTTGTCTCGTTTCCTCTTCATCCTTCCTCAAAACTTATTCCTCTTCACCTTCCTTTGTCTCTCTCTCTCTCTCTCTCTCTCTCTCTCTCTCTCTCTCTCTCTTTCTCTTTCATCTCCTTACTCTTCGTATTTTTTCTTCCGAGTAAGGTTGCTCTTTATCTGGAGGTATATAAATATATAAAAAAAAAAAACTATATAAGCTGGAAAAAAGTTGACTATATCCGGGTTCCGTAAACGAAGCACTTCTTGTTTACCTTCACAATGAAATTGCATTTCTTCCCCCTTTGCTCCTCTCTCTCTCTCTCTCTCTCTCTCTCTCTCTCTCTCTCTTCAATTCTTACTTTGTATTCCCTTAACGCCACATCTCAACCTTGGTTCGCATTCTTTCATGGTAGTTCTCCTTTGTGCTGATTGTATTCAGGTCGCTCGCTCTCTCAGTTTTATGTGTATGTGTATGTATGTCTATATGTATGAATGTATAAATATACATACATACATAAGTACATATATATATAATATATATATAATGTAAAATATATATATATATTACTAAAATATATTCACTTAAGTCATTCCTTCCCAGCTTTGTTTGCATTCAATACCTTCTCCGTGTATTGTAATGAACTACGCAAGACGTGCCTTTTTCCAGATCAGAATTCTCTCTCTCTCTCTCTCTCTCTCTCTGTTCAATTGTTGCTCTAATGCGAGACTCCAACCTTGATTCGTATTTTTTCATGGAAGTTCCTCATTTGCACTGTTTGCATTCAAGTTTTTTTTCTCTCTCTCTCCCCTCAAATAACAATTGGTAAAAACAACGTACAATGCGATAAAATGATCTGCAAGGTATAATTACACTGAAGTCATCCTGAAAAGCGAATAAAATTTGCTGGAGTAGTCTTAAGATTTAGACAAATATTTCTCTGCAATGAGACAAGAAATTTATGGCTTCTGAGGATTCAAATGTTCTCTCCCTCTCTCTCTCTCTCTCTCTTTACATGGCCTTCTCTTAATAATAAAGTTCTAATATTCTTTTCCTCTGTCCGTCTCACTAGTTCCTCCCTCAAACGTTCAGTTATGCTCTCTCTCTCTCTCTCTCTCTCTCTCTCTCTCTCTCTCTCTCTCTCTCTCTCTCTCCCCCTTTTTTTTACATGACCCTTCTCCTAAAGTTCTAATATTCTCTTCCTCTGTCCGTCTCACTAGTTCCTCCTTCAGACGTTCAGGTTTATGCTCTCTCTCTCTCTCTCTCTCTCTCTCTCTCTCTCTCTCTCTCTCTCTCTCTCTCTCTCTCTCTCTCTCTTTACATGGCCCTTCTCCTAAAGTTCTGACCTTCTCTTTCTCTCTGTCTCAGCAATACCTACCTCAAACGTTCTCTCTCTCTCTCTCTCTCTCTCTCTCTCTCTCTCTCTCTCTCTCTCTCTCTCTCTCTCTCTCTTACCACCACTGTGTCACGATAAAGAAAACATCCAAGCTACTTGCAAAACCGAGATACAGTTTATCGATAAGCCGTACTGAACGAGCTCAATTGAATCCCTTCAAGCAAATGCATAATTTGAGTTCCAGACACCGCCATAAAGCACCTGAGAACACGACCATTATCCAGATTGTCATCCATCTACGATTGTCCAGGTGACGAGATCGACCGCAGATAACTCGCAGGTGGTTGGAGCGTTTTGAACAAAGTTTTATAGAAAGTTTTCTAAACGAAAAAGTATACAGCTTGGAGCGTTTGAAGAAAAGGGTATATAGGAAAATATTCAAAATGAAAGTATACAGCTTTTAACAAAGACAGTTTACAGAAACGTTCAAACTGAAAATAGATAACTTGGAAAGTTCAAAAAATTTTACAGGAAACATTCGAAAAGAATGTTTACAGATTGGAACGTGTAAAGTTATATAAAAAAAAAAAAATAACCAAAATGGAAGCAACCAGCTTGGAACGTTTAAAAAAAAAAACATATAGAAAATTTCCAAGGTGAAAGTAAACAGCTCGGAACTTTAAAATGCTTTATTTAAAAAAATGTTCTTTTAAAATGACAGCAAACAGCGTGGAACGTTTAAGAAAACTTATACAAAAACAGTTTAAGAAAATTTTATATAAAACCCGTTTAAGAAAACGTTGTATAAATCCGTTTAAGTAAACGTTGTATAAAAACAGATTAAGAAAACGTTGTATAAAAACGGTGTAATAAAATGTCACATAAAAACCGTTTAAGAGAACGTTGTATAAAAATCGTTTAAGAAAACGTTGTATAACAACCATTTAAAAAAACGTTGTATAAAAACCGTTTAAGAAAACGTTGCCTAAAAACCGTTTAAGAAAACGCTGTATAAAAACCGCTTAAGAAAACATTGTATAAAAACCGTTTATGAACACGTTGTATAAAAACCGTTTAAGAAAACGTATAAAAACCGTTTAAGGAAACTTTATATAAAAAGCGTTTCAGAAAACGTACAAAAACCGTTTAAGAAAGGGTTATATAAAAATTGTTTACGAAAACGTTATGTAAAAACCGTTTAAGAAAACATTGTACAAACAGCTTGGAACGAAAAAAAAACGTTATGCAGAAAATTTTACTAAAAGTCATACAGAAAATGTTGAAATTGAAAATAAACAGCTTGGAACGTTTAAAAAAAAAAAGTTGAAATAGAAAATACAAAAAATGAAAGTAGGCAAAGTCTGCATTGTAAATTTCAAGTAAAAGCCTGAAAAAAAAACCATTCTTACCTAAGGACATGAGAAGAGAGAAAGTAACACAACAAAAACAAGCTTTCGAAATTCTAACAGCAGAAGGGTGTAAAATAACAATAAATAAAATACTATTAGTAAAAGGCACCTATAAACATACGTTCATTAAACATGCTGCATGCAAATTGGCAATAAAAAAATACAGTAACACCACAGGCATAAAATAAAATGCAACATGACAGTAATTATTGAACTAGCAGAGGCTGTGTGCGATGGTGTACAAAAAAATTAAACTTAATAAAAGGTACGCGCAGCAAAAGGACACATAACTCGCTATTAAAAAGCTTAGTCCTGAAAGGCCTGTGTAAAAGAACAGCATACAATTCTTAAGAAAAGTTTTAAAAGAACGGTAAAAAAATATTTATAGAAGTGTATGTATAAGTGGTAAAACACGGTAAAAAAAAAAATCAGACGCTTAGTGGTTGGGAGTGTGATTGAAAATAGAACGTCTAAAGTTAAGTTCTATAAATAAATCTGTTGGTAAATGGAATTAAGTTCTATAAATAAATCTGTTGGTAAATGGATTATGTAAAAATGCCTTGGCAAAACGTGTAAATGAACAATTAAAAAAACATATAAGCCCAGTACAGATGATATAAATAACACAACAATTAAAAAAATGAACATCAAACTAAACCGCACATATGAAGCTTTATTTAAAAAGAAAATACCAGTGTTTGTGTGCGTGCGTGTCAGGAAAAACAGAACATCTAAAAGTTATTAAAAGATCGTAAATAAATCTACCAGAAAATGGGTTATGCAAATGAACATTTAAAATACATATAAGGCCAGTACAAAAATATATATACAAAATAAAACATACAAGTTTTTAAAAACGAACATCACGCTAATACAATTATACTAAGCATTATTCAAAATAAAAATAAAAATAAATTAGAAAGAGAAAATAAAGCCATTAAAAAATTAAATATTATCACATACCAATTTAAAGAAAAACGTAAACATCACACTAAAACAAACAAACCAAGCATTACTCAAAATAAAAATAAATGGAAATAAATTAGAAAAAGAAAATAAAGCCATTAAAAATAAAAAGACATACCACGTAACGCACCAATTTTTCAAAAAAAGGTACATCAAACTAAAACACACACATTAAGCATTATCTAAAATTACAACGAATGAAAATAAATGAGAAAGAGAAAGTAGGAAAAGGTGCATGCAAAAGAAACCAAAACAAACATCCGAAGCATTATTCAAAATGAAAATAAGTTAGAAAGAAAAAAATAAGAGAAAAGAAACTAAAACGTACATGCCAAGCATTACTCAAAGTGAGAATAAATGAGAAAGAGAAAACTGGAAAATGATGTAATCAAAAGAAACCAAAACAAACATCCCAAGAATTACTCGAAACGAAAATAAATGAGAATAAATGAGAAAGAGAAAATAGGAAAAGGTGCAAGCGAAAGAATCGGGAGATAACATCGCAGTCATAATGCAAAGCTTGCAACGGCCACTTACAGTCAGCCACCTAATGCAGTCCAATAAACCTCGCGCTAAGTGACCCGACAAAGGAGTTGGTCCATAAGTCGCTCGGTTACAGTTATCTCCTTTTTATGTGTATTTATTGTGGTTTTTATTATTGTGTTCATTGCTCTTCTTGCTTTCTGGTACCGGTGTGGATGTATATATATAAGAATAAGAAGGAGAGTGGAATGATTGATATTGAAATGTGGATGGGAAAGGGGTGAAAACTGAAAAATAAGGCATGTACAGAACCATAGAAGCACACATAGATACACATATATATTATATATATACATACATATATACATATATATATGTATATATATATATATATATATATATATATATATATATATATATATATATATTAAACATAAATATATGTATATATATATATATAAACATACACATACAAATACATATACATTAATGAGAGAAGGAAAACATAAACAGAGCTAAAATACGGAAAAACCAAGTCAAATTACACAGTACAAAAACAGAAAGAGCGCCTAGAGAATGCATACCCCCCAAAATCTTGACCCCATGGATGAACGTTTCACCGACCAAGTAACGTTTCTGCCGATTAGTTAGAATAGAATATATAGAATTTATGTCAAAGAACAAGCGCTTGGACCCATGAGGTCATTCAACGCTGAAAGGGAAACTGACAGTAAAGAGGTCTGAAGGTGTAACAGGAGGAAAACCTTGCAGTTGCACTATGAACCAATTGTTAGGGAGAGGAAACTAAAATGGAAGAGAGAGCACGTGAACGGAGGTACAGTAAAAGGAATGCAAGGGATTGCAGCTAGGGGCCGAAGGGAGCTGCAGTTGGTTAGAGACCAGAGGTTCACATCAGGCCTCTCAACCTCCATCAACACTTTGCCACAACGACCTCATCCTGAGATAAGAGGCAGAATCCAAACTAGAAATGGCTAGCCGTTTCTTTCCTATCTTTCCCAATATCTCATCACGTTTTGGCAGTCACGAACCCAAACTGTTGGGAAAATGTTCATAAAAAGCCAT
>NC_089763.1:33132777-33137777 GCF_040412425.1 Macrobrachium rosenbergii | reverse complement strand
CAACCAATGTAGACCAGAGTTTGAGCTCCATACTTATAAAAACACTAAGCCTTATGGAAATTACAACACACCAAAGAATCATGGTGTGGCGGGCAATGGGACACATTGAGACCGGAGACCAAATGAGAGAGAGAGAGAGAGAGAGAGAGAGAGAGAGAGAGAGAGAGAGAGAGAGAGAGAGAGAGATTTACCCGGGCCAATTCAATTTTACGAATAATCATAGGCTGGCCGCAGGTGTACATCTAACTGGTTTGCCAGATGCATGACGACGCGTTGCGATCAAGATAAGGCCACAGTAATAATCACATCTCCATTTGTACTATCAGATACACGATTTAATTACCAGCACGTTAAATAACGTCGATAAATGACAGTATTGTGCTACTTCATCAGAACAGTTGTTTGCAATGACATCTTTTACTGAGCGTCAGAGTGGCCATCCATTTAATCATTCTTGAAGGGTTTGCTAACACGCAATGTTATGCTAATGCTGAAGTTCGGTTATTAAAAGCTGACACAATCCTTGGGGATCTTTATATAAGCGGCGCTTCATATGTAAAGTCAGGTATTCAATAGAAAAATTAAGGAAAAGTCTTAAGAAATTAATGCATATATACATACATAGTCACACACACATGTGTATAAGTATTTATATATATATATATATATATATATATATATATATATATATATATATATATATATATATATATATATAGAGAGAGAGAGAGAGAGAGAGAGAGAGAGAGAGAGAGAGAGAGAGAGAGAGAGAGAGAGAGAGAGAGAGAGAGAGAGAGAGAAATGTACGCCAGTGTGTAGCCTAACTGCCATGGGATACATATCTTTGTACATACTGAAGAGAAAAATCCTTTTATTGAATAAATATTTTTAGCTAAATATTCTAGCCGGAAAATATAGCTACTTACACATACCAGTTACAATCACAACAATAAATACGCGGAACACTCCAACTAGAGTAAAATATTGGGGAAAATTTCTCAAAGATTTACATAAGATATGAACCCGCTTTTTCAGAATGCTAAATCTTCCATTGCCAGCGACAATACCGATTAGAACAAAGGTACATTATTATTATTATTATTATTATTATTATTATTGCCTTATCTTGTTAACAAACAGACAAGGAAACTGAACAAAAACATAACCTTATTGGTGGAGATAAAAAAAATTGCTCACGACGAAAAAAAAATTACTTCACGAATCATAACTTGCAGTAAAATAATTATGAACAGAAAAGAAGAACAAGGTTGTAAACTATATAGAATATAAGATGAACCCTATTCATACAAAACAAGCCCACACGGGCCACTGTCTTGAAACTGAAGCTTACAAAGAATATGGTGATCATTAGAAAGAAGTAGCAGAAGGTAATGGGAAATATAGAAAGAAGAAATCAGTTATTATTAAAATAGAAAAAAATCAAGGAATTAAAAATATACATAAATATGTAAATTATTAAAAAAATAGAACAGTTTTAGGCTAGGAATGCATTGCATCTTCGCTAAAACTCTTGAAGTTCCAATTGCACGACAATTTTGTCTTTTATCACGAGCAGAAAAAGAAATACATTTATTAACCAAAACTATTTCAGAAACTCTGGGAACAAAGTAATATTCCTTATGCCTTCCAAGAAAAAAAAAAAACACAAATCAATACACGGAAGGCAAAGCCAGGCCCATAAGCAGGGTTACAAAGGAGGGGGGGGGGTTTAAGAGGGACCCTCCTTAATCCTTGATGGTGTATAGGTAAATCTATAAAAGCAGCGGCGCTCCCATCAAAGGAACCAGGGGCTTCGGTGAATAGGAAAAACAAGATAGGATATTACGGGTCTTAAAAGGGGAGCCTGATAGGATATGAAGGCGCTTTTAAAAGGGGAGGAGGATGACAAGGAACTTGTACGAAGTATCTTGAAGGGAAATGACCCCGGATGGATGTTTTGAACGGAGGTGGGATTTACAATGTCGATATTGGAAATATTTCAGATATTGCTGTTCGGGTTCTGATATTATCGCTGGGAATACTGTGTGTGTGTGTATAATATATATATATATATATATATATATATATATATATATATATATATATATATATATATATATATATATATATATATATATATATAATTCTATATCTATGCACGAATATGTCTGCATCGCTGGCAGTTTTTCCTTCAAGTTCCAACGCACAAGTGATTTCCAGGACTTACTATACCAAAACTTTAAGCGTCTCCAGTAATTTTTTCTAGTCTTCAAGCAGGAATAAACAAAACTACTGTAATATTGCTGTAGTTATTCATTCCTAAGCCGACAGCTGTTTCAACCATCAATCAATGGTCTTCGTCGGGATCACTATAAGATTCAAAACAGAACTATATTCCAACTGAAGAGTTCAGCCAACACTAAAATCCCACTGTCACAGTTCGTCAGTGTCTTATATTCACTGGCATAAGCTCACTTAGCACAAAAAAAAAGTAAATATTAAAAAATATATGCTGTAAAGAGCTTTTAATCCTTTAGAGAATTTAACTCTAAAAGTACCAGCGACAGTCAGTATTAACCTAAGCATTTTATCCTTAAATGAGCAGTCATTAAACGTAATTGCGATACAGGTACCGAGTTCCCAAAGCCAAGCCAAGTCTACCAGCCCTCATCGTCGATTTAATGGAATGACGCAACTTGCCTCACAATCTTCAGGCACCTTGACGTGACGTCATCCATTGTAATGTGCAATGAAGAACATACCGGACCGCCAGAAAGAAGGAACCGATGAGCAATCTCATACAAAAATTGACAAAGGTGTCATCTTCCTGCACTTTCGACAAACGTAAGCGACGTAGTGTGTCAAGATTCGATAGCTTTAAATAGCAGAGGTTTTCTAAATTTCCCTATAAAACGGTACTATAAAATCCTCGGTTAACAACTGCATTCTAGGAGGACAAAATAAACCGACAAATAGATACACAGGAGACAACAAGAACAACAATAACCGCGAAAAGAGGACACAAGGTAGCAGAACGACATTAAGGAAAAAAAAAAATACTGAAAGCAGCTACGAAAGGCTAAATGACAATGCTAGAATCACGATCCAGAAAATTCGGTGTTTCTGGCTACTCCAGCAACGCCTTTCACATGCTCAGCAAGAGAGAGAGAGAGAGAGAGAGAGAGAGAGAGAGAGAGAGAGAGAGAGAGAGAGAGAGAGAGAGAGAGAGATCGTGCCTCAACTGTTACCTAATTTTCGTTCCCGACATAAACTACCACTGCTCGCAAGAACACGAGACGATGCTGGCACAGTCTCAACTTACCCTACCAATAAATTAAACACCACCATCATTTTGGAGTTGCCAATATTCATGGAGTCACTGATTTCTAAAGTAAATTAAGCAAAGAGAATCAAATACATAAAATAAAAAAAAAAATATATCGACATCATGACAACTACAGCAATCTGAGGCTCCTTGTATTTTTACAAATATGTAGTTACAAGCACATTCATTCGCATTCATATATATATATATATATATATATATATATATATATATATATATATATATATATATATATATATATATATATATATATATATAAAAAGCGTGTGTGTATGTACTACAATGTCCAACAATCAGAGCAAAACCACCTGACAACATGCGAGCTTCCTCGTCATCTCGGAGGCGCCATTACGGCCCCAGTGGAATGCCCATCAACACTCGGATGCAATGGCAGTTTTTACGACCTCGAGAGCTGCTGCAAGAGAACCCATTCCTGAAGGGCAGCCATGCGGCTCTTCTTCAGGGGCAGGCGGCCCAGGAAGGTTCTGATCGGAAACCAGCGGCAAAGATATCATTACGGAAACAATGACAGGAATTCGCCGACCCTCACGCACAGAAGTGATACGGGTTGGTTGGTCGGGGGCCTGTAGTGCGGATCTCTTGCTGTCTCTGGCTGTCTCGCTTTCCCCTGTGATCATCGATCTCTTATTGGCTCTGTTTATCTCGCTTTCCCCTTTGAAGGTTGTTCTCTTATTATCTACGTTTATCTTCCTTCCCCTGTGAACGCTGTTCTCTTACCATGTCTGTTTCTCTCGCTTTTCCATGTGAACGCCGTTCTCTTAATGTCTCTTGTTTATCTCGCGTTACTTGTGAACGATGTTCTCTGATTATCTCTTTTTTATTGCGCTTTCCCTTGAGAACGTTATTCTCTTGTTATTTCCGTTTATCTCGCTTTCGCCTGTGGACGTTGTTCTCTTGTTATTTCCGTTTATCTCGCTTTCCCCTGTTAACGTTGTTCTCTTGTTATCTCCGTTTATCTCGCTTTCCCCTGTGGACGCTGTTCTCTTGTTATCTGTTTATCTCGCTTTCACCTGTGGACGTTGTTCTCTTAATATCTCTTGTTTATCTCGCTTTGCCTGTGAACGTTGTTCTCTTATCTGTTTATCTTTTCTTTCACCTGTGGACGTTGTTCTCTTGTTATCGACGTTTATCTCGCTTTCCTTTATGAATGCTGTTTTCTTAACTCCGTAAATCTTGCTTTCTCTAGAGATATGAGCGCTGTTCTCTTATTATCTGCTTATCAAGCTTTCCCCGTGAACGTTGTTCTCTTAATATATCCACTTATCTCGCTCTCCCTGTGAACGCTGTTCTCTTAATATCTCTTGTTTACCTCTCTGAACGTTATAAACCGCCCTTTTATGCAAGTTGATTGTACTCAGAACATAAAATGTAATGTTCACACCTACACATTAAGTAGTGACACTTCGCATAGACCATTAAGTTGCAAGTGCACCATAAGCGGTAATGCTCGATGAAGCACTATAGTCAGGGTACTTCTGAGCCTGTCTTTGCAAGCTCCGTGTATCTGGAAATTTGAACTATTTCTAAATCTACTGGAGGTAATGGAAAATAATTATCATTTCGCATCATCAGAATTGTGATCTGCCACAACAAATTAAGAAACGAGATGTTTAATGACCGTCAGAAACACCTG
>NC_089763.1:33122777-33130277 GCF_040412425.1 Macrobrachium rosenbergii | reverse complement strand
CCACCCCGAGATGATTATATCATTACTGGTAATTCTGCAATCATCACCAAGCGGCGATTACAGTGTGGTTATCATAAGTCATGAGTAATAAGCAGAGGTGGAAAATATACACAGGTTTATTTAGACGTTCGCGTCCTGTGGTAATGTACAAAGGAAAAACAGCCTTTATACCTCCTCCTCCTCCTCCTCCTCCTCCTCTTCTTCTTCTTCTTCTTCTTCTTCTTCTTCTTCTTCTTCTTCTTCTTCTTCTTCTTCTTCTTCTTCTTCTTCTTCTTCTTCTTCTTCATTATTATTATTATTATTTCAAAATTACATGACCTTTTTAGTGAATTGATAAATTCATAATTATGTGCATATCTGCATTAAATTTTATATAACCATTAGATTCTATACAATGAGAAATGCCATGCTTTGGCAATACGTCACGATCATATAGTTGTAGATTACATTTCTCAATTATTATAACAATTCTGAATTATCGTACATGAGCGCGCACACACACACAAACAAACAAACACACACACACACACACACAAACACTCTGATGGAGAAAATCAACACCCCAAAAACATAATATAAATATGGGAAATTAAAAGGAAAACAGACGAAATGGAAGTAGAGTAAAATGTTAGTGAAAATAATAGCTAGGCAAAGAAACCGATAATAATTACAAAATGACAGAAAGCCTTATGGTAGAGTGGAAGGTCTTACAAATGGATAACAGCTGTCAGGTATAGTAAACGCTATTACAGGTGAAAATAATTGAGAAACTGACAATGATGATATAGATAGCACATATCAAGGTTAATATTCATAGCCACAAAAGTAAAGATATAAACCACATTATTTATTATCTAAAATTGTACAATACAGAGTAATTTTGTTTAACAGTTAATACTGATAATAATAACGTTATCAGCTAAATAACTATAATAATAATCCATGATATACATTTTTGTGTAAAGGTTAGTATTGACAACAATAAATATATTGTTAACAACAATGTAACTACAATAATAATTTTATTAGTTTATATTTTACAATCAACTTGAAAGTAACCATTAAAACTATGTAATTACAATTATAATTCTGACGTTTATATTATCACTATCAACATCTAAAAATTAACAATTAATTGTACCATGATTCAGCCAATCAGACGCCAACAAAGGTATGACAACCGTGTCGTCACCGTGAGAAAATATTCGCGAAACAAAGATATAAATTCGGACAAAATATAGCAATTTCCTCGACGCATCGTAAGACGAAACATGCCATCTCGTCATTCCGAAGGAAATCTGAAGAATAGAATAGCAATCTTGGAGAAACACAGCAATCAGCTTCGACACATTCCTTGACCCTAATATTTCAAGCTTGGACGCGGAGCAGATTTCGGGGAAAGTTATGTTGTCTTTTTATCATCTGGGAAATTTTTTTTTTTTTTTTTGAATTCCTAGTGAAATGGAGTTCCTGGATTTTTCTTCGCTTATTCATTAATCCATTCATTCATTTTTTTCAATTCCGTTTTCTCTTTTTCATACAGCGACATTCATTTTGTGGAAGCTTGCTTCGCAAGTTAATGGTATTTTAGGCTTGTTTCTTATAGATTTCTGCACAATAATAATAATAATAATAATAATAATAATAATAATAATAATAATAATAATAATAATAATAATAATAATAATAACAATATTAATAATGTGGGCTATATATTCTTGCGAAATATAACGGTTGGTTAATAATAATAATAATAATAATAATAATAATAATAATAATAATAATAATAATAATAATAATAATAATAATAATAATGTAAGATACAGATTCCAGAGAAATACGAGTTATTTTAACACTTCTCAGCTGAAATATGCCATTTCACGGAAGCACGTTCCTCCATGACTATGTACCCTTAGGTAAAATAAACAATTACAATTGATTTCCTTGCACTACGAAAAGAAAAAGAGACAGACTAATTTAAAAAGAACTGCAAATCATTTGGTGTATAAAGCAACCACTTCGTATCTTCAATTAAATATACGAAAATACCTTTGTCACCCCAGGGGAGGGGATGTTGATTACAGCATTACGGCAGAAATACCGCAAAATTGCACATAAAGCTGATTACAGAATCAGGGTCAAACAAGATAATGGAAAAGGGGAGAGATGATTATATTGTGACCGTTAATAATACACAAAGATACAAGGAAAGGAAAGGATTTGAAAGCTTCAAAAACTATTTGCTAAACAAACCATGACGACAACCTAGGTGGGTTTTAGCTATATAATATGGCCACTATAACACGACGTACTTGGGTTCTTGGTTTGAAATCTTCAGTATACCTCTTGCTCTCGCATCAGTGAAAAACTTTCAAGCATTCGTTTTTTGTTGCAGGAAGTGGGTGAGACCAGAGAAAAAAAATATCACACCATAAAAATCAAATGTATATTGGTCAAGTCTTTTCACCACTGTAATGTGTCACTGCAGCTGTAATGCGACTGGCAAAAGAACGTGGGTACACCTAATGAGCTTACATATTAACGAACTTTTAATTTTTTTTGGTTAAACTTTATTTGTTCTTTCTTTGTGAAGATATCATAGCAAGTCCTTCTCCCTCTCTCTCTCTCTCTCTCTCTCTCTCTCTCTCTCTCTCTCTCTCTCTCTCTCTCTCTCTCTCTCTCTCTCTCTCTCCAAGCTGATTTTTCTTTGGAGCCCTCTTGGGTTCATAGTCTACTGACTCTGTCCAAAAGGATTTTCAGCTGAAGATTTACAGAAATAAAAAAAAGAAAAGAAGCACAGGCAATGGACGTGCGAGAAATGACAATACCAATAATAATTACAGTATTATTATTAGCAATAAAATTAATTTGCAAAACCTCTTCAAAGACTAATGCACGCGCGTGAGGATTTGATTTTCTATTTAATGACATTACATAATAAAAATTTCCATTTTATTAATCGTAAAACCTGATCTTTAGCTGGATATAATAATAATAATAATAATAATAATAATAATAATAATAATAATAATAATAATAATAATAATAATAATATAATAATAATAATAATCTTTATTTAGGCTCAGGGCCATATACATGGAATATACAAATAAAATACGCATACTCTAGATACAAAAGGTAACATGATAAACATAATTATCGGCAGTATCCAGACAGCTGCTGAAGAAGTAGAGAAAAATAGATTTCATAATAACGGTAATGACAGTAATTATATGGAGAATAATAGCAAAAAAAGAAAAATTAAAAATGATAACAATAAAAAATACAGATGGCAGACGATTAATTTCCAGGTGAGGAAGTGCAGATCAACTTATATCTTCCATGTGTTGTAGAAAGAGAGAGAGAGAGAGAGAGAGAGAGAGAGAGAGAGAGAGAGAGAGAGAGAGAGATCGGTATTATATATCGTGTGGTTTAATGCGGGAGATGTAACATCGTACCGTAAAATGCCATGATGCAGGTAAGTTAAAACACCTTTGTAGTTAAAGCACCTTTGAAGATTTTCTTCAGATAAAATTAAGAGAATGTCTACATCATATCAACACCTTACATTGACGAATCTTGTCACTGGTCTCTAGATCAGTGATGTTGATCAACACTGGATAT
Organism: Macrobrachium rosenbergii; assembly: GCF_040412425.1. Classification (NCBI taxonomy): domain Eukaryota; kingdom Metazoa; phylum Arthropoda; class Malacostraca; order Decapoda; family Palaemonidae; genus Macrobrachium; species Macrobrachium rosenbergii. The sequence continues at coordinate 33,126,653 of NC_089763.1, read as the reverse complement.
GGTCAGTACTTCGAGAGGTGACCACCAATGAATGGCGGACTCTCTGGGCACACAAGATTCCGTGATCATCGTGGGGACGTTTAGCTTCGATACTAACAACTCATCATAAACAGCAAACTTCGAATCTTACAACGGAATCTGGATGTGAAGGCACTGGCAGGAAATGATAGTATCTTGCATAATGAAACAATGTTAATGGGTTACTCATTTAAGCATCTGACAGTTGATGATGCAATTAATGTTAGAATCATGGAAGGAAAGTTAAAGTTAGAATCATGGAAGGGAAGTTAATGTTAGAATCATGGAAGGAATTTAATGTTAGAATCATGGAAGGGAAGTTAAATCTAGAATCATGGAAGGGAAGTTAATGTTAGAATCATGGAAGGGAAGTTAATGTTAGTATCATGGAAGGGAAGTTAAAGTTAGAATCATGGAAGGGAAGTTAATGTTAGAATCATGGAAGGGAAGTTAATGTTAGAATCATGTAGGGAAGTTAATGTTAGAATCATGGAAGGGAAGTTAAATCTAGAATCATGGAAGGGAAGTTAATGTTAGAATCATGGAAGGGAAGTTAATGTTAGAGTGTTGGAAGGGAAGTTAATTAGAATCATGGAAGGGAAGTTAAAGTTAGAGTCATGGAAGGGAAGTTAATGTTAGAATCATGGAAGGGAAGTTAATGTTAGAATCATGGAAGGGAAGTTAATGCTAGACTCTTGGAAGGGAAGTTAATATCTTGGAAGGGAAGTTAAACCTAGAATCATGGAGGGAAGTTAATGTTAGAATCTTGGAAGGGAAGGGTAAAAGGCAGTGGGAACTTTGCAGAAATTACTGAACAAAGGTGCAAGGCTGAAATATATCAAAGGCATGTCGAGCTAATCCCATTTACAGAAGTTATGTATCTTATTTCATTGTAGGAGGAGAAATAAAAATGGAAGCCATGAAAATGTCTTTCTTAAGACAAACATATTACAAAGACCAATTAAAGAAACAGAAAATGTCACTAGGGCGGAGCAAAACAGATAAACAAGCTGAGAAGATGGAGGGCGTGCTGAAGTGGTTTGAACACAGGTGGAAGATGGAAAACAAATTTTAATTGGCAAGTAAAAAAGGTTGCAGGTTCCGGAACCTCAAAGATTGGGAAGGGGAGGAGAATGGGACGACGAAATTTGGGCACTAGTGACATTCAGAAACTGCCGGACATTTTGGTATAGGATTTCATCCATAACCAATTACGAGACTTAATTGAAAATAACCGCTGCCTTCTTTCTCCGTGAAAAAGAGCGTTTAAAAAAATACTCACATATCATCATTAGAAATAAAAATCTTTAACAAAACAACTGCATAAACAAGAATAAATGCTATCCCAATCTAGAAAAAAAACACTGATGCAATAACAATAATAATAATATCAGCAATAACAATGAGATATAACTCCAGAAGCATACCACCGACAGGCAATAAAAATGACCTCCACATTATGGTCGATTTTAATCAGTCCACAAAGCGTTAATGCTTTTACTCCCGTCCTGCCTTTCCGAGACGCCTTTTACGAGCTACTCTCGCGGCCACAACAGCGCAAAGGATCCATTAATGTGATTGCAAAGCCATGTCCCATTATTTGCGATCGAGAAAACCGATAAAGGCGATGACTTATCTTCATTTTCATCGGTGATTGCGCGGTGCGATAATATACGCTATGTATCCATTTCACCTGCTGATGATGATAGCGGTAAACATCGTCTACTGCACCCTATACCATTCCCCCCACTTTCAATTTACCCCTATCCCCTACTGTACCCTCCTCCTAATCCATCCCCTTACCCACCTTCCTCTTCTTCCTCTTCTCATGCAGCCACTTTACTACTCTAATTGCATCTCTTATTACGCTGCAAGTTCCGGTAAGAGAGAGAGAGAGAGAGAGAGAGAGAGAGAGAGAGAGAGAGAGAGAGAGAGAGAGAGAGAGGTGTCGTTTGTTACACCGGTCTCGTTCAAGATGCGTCTGCTAATGATTGCTGCATTCCAATTGACTTTGCAAAAAAATCAGTAATGTTAATTTATCCTGGGCTGAATATAGCTGAGAGTTCTCATCATGGTTTAATTAATGGTCCTACACATCGACGAGAGAGAGAGAGAGAGAGAGAGAGAGAGAGAGAGAGAGAGAGAGAGAGAGAGAGAGAGAGAGAGAGAGAGAACATTGCCTTAAATCTGAAGACAGACTGACTACCCTGCAATACGAAGCACTTAAACTGGATATAGAATAATGATTCCCTAATGGTGAGCTCGGGGCTCTTGCTTGTAAAGTCGAATGTGTGAAAATAAAAAAGACAAATCGGTTAAACTGTGGACCTCGGAAAGGAAGGCATAAGATTTAAAAAGTATTTTTTTTCCACTTCGGTTACATAAAGTAAATTTCAAAGACCAAAAAAGGAATTTCGAGCGTTTTTAAGGATATGGAGTTGAATACGCTCCTGGAGAGGTACAATACAAAAATTATTTACATGTAAAAATGTTTTACATTCTATTACTTTCTTCCTGGTCCGGACAAGAATTGTACATTTCTTTCGTTATCATTATCTGCTTGACTACCCTCTCTCCTTCCAAATTCTTATATGCATACATTATATATATATACAATATGTGTGTGTATGTATGTGTGTGTATATATATATATATATATATATATATATATATATATATATATATATGTATATATATATAATATATATATATATATATATATATATATATATATATATATATATATATATATATAAAACAAAACAGTCGCATATTTATTGTTAGAAACGTTTCGAGTTACACATCATCGGTCTGTAGAATTGAAAAATACATATTAATTCTCTTAACTCAAATAAAAGCTAAATTAAAAACAGCAGTTCATTCTTTAAAATTACAAAATATGTAAAAGTAAAAAAAGAGCAAAGAATTTTTTAAGTCAACCTGATCAAAAGCAAGGGAAAGACGAAGTGAGACCACAAGCTCACGCATGCCCAGAGAATACTTAGGCCAAGTGCAAAGGAGAAGAAGACACGTAGGAGTTCAGAATTACGGAGAGGAAAAAATCAAGGTATACTATAACACATGCCAAAAAAATTTATTTTTGAATCCTCAAGACACGCTACGAATGAGAGAGAGAGAGAGAGAGAGAGAGAGAGAGAGAGAGAGAGAGAGAGAGAGAGAGAGAGAGCTAATGGTGTGGAGATAACACTTAACCTTGTTGAGTGAATCGTAAACAAACTTCCTAAGAAAGTTGAACCCATTAATCTTTGCCGCAAAGTTTCTTTTCTCTGGGGGCACTTAAATCATTTGATCTAATCCTTGTTTTATCATGAGTGATTTGTACAACTGTGAAATACACGCGCACACACACATCCACACACACACACACACACACATATATATATATATATATATATATATATATATATATATATATATAGTTAATTAGGTATTATTATTATTATTATTATTATTATTATTATTATTATTATTATTATTATTATTATTATTATTATTCAACGAGAGAATATAACCGTAAAACTTTAATGCGTGAAACGACATTTAAATTTGACAATTATATTCTCCCGCCGAATAATAATAATAATAATAATAATAATAATAATAATAATAATAATAATAATAATAATAATAATAATAATAATAATAATAATAATAATAATAATAATAATAATAATAATAATAATAATAATAATAATAGTAAAGAGACCACGTATTTTTTCACGTTTTTTTCAGTTTTAGGTTGCGAACTATTAAGATTCCCTAAAAACAGACATGACCCCTTACTGTCTTTAATCTACTTCAATTCCATTTAATACGAACCTTCTTCCTTTGGAAATC
>NC_089763.1:33025277-33117777 GCF_040412425.1 Macrobrachium rosenbergii | reverse complement strand
TTCCCGTAATTTCACATTGTCGCTTTAAAAACCATGTTTAGAATGAAATATAACATTCTTGTGGAGTGTACACACAGAAAAATAAATGTTAAAAAGAGACCATATGCATATAACAGATTTCAGTTTTTGCTGAGCCACCCCCTTCACTAATTCACTTTTGGCAACTCAGGCTCTCCCCCTGGACACAACAGAGCCATAGTGGGCCAACTTGTTGACGGTTCCTCGGCAAAAGATGGCCCACTTTGCTACAGCTGACAACGTCCAATCTTCCTTTCATAAATAATGGCTGACTCACTCTCCCTCTCTCGCTCTCTCTCTCCTCGTCTCTCCCTGTAATATTTAACTTGACGGCTTCGAATATCAAAACAGGGTTTCATATAACAATAACAATTGCTTTAATTAGATTTCTAAAGGATAAGTTTAAAGGAATTACAGACGCTGCAGTGGGATACGCCTGTTGGAAAACCCTACCCGTTATGCTAAACACTATACCACAACCTCCCTTTTCCCAATCACTATCAACATCCTCCTTCTCCCCTTCCCTCGCTCACAACGCCACCAATCTTCCTCCATCATTCCCCTTCCCCTCCGTCCCAAGTACCAAAGAATCCCCAACCACATCGTGGAGGGTGGGGGGGGGAGGAGATGGGGAGGGATGAGGTTATAGTCACAGTACGAACGAACCCCCTTGTGGCGCAACAGAATCGGGGTCGTTAAATTCAATTTCTTTTAGGTTTTAATCCATTATGGCGACATCTTTGTGGTAGCGTTGCACACCCAGTGTTTATAAAAGGCCGCGAGCTTAGGACATATTAGATTTAAACAGAAACAAGCACCGAAGAACGACTTGATTCAACTTAAACAAGTTGAAGGCTGCGTTCGCTCGCCTGCTCGCTCGCTGGTCTTATCCGCTCGCCGAGAAGTAAGGGCGAATCCAACGGCCAAATGCCAGGCCACTTTGACCCTTATAGCAGAGCTCCAGAGGGCCGCAAATGGCTCCCTCGGCTCCCTGGGCGAATCATGTGACATTTTCATCTAGTGATTAAAGTAGATTGTGACTGCGAGTTTTCGTGGGACTTCTCTTTTTAAAGCCCCACCTGTTGACTACCGCACGCCACACTCCTACTACTACTGCTGCTGCTGCTGCTGCTACCCAAAGCTCTTGTCTTGGCGCTTACTTGGGGAAGCGGAGAGAGAGAGAGAGAGAGAGAGAGAGAGAGAGAGAGAGAGAGAGAGAGAGAGAAGAAGGGGGAGTTAGGGGTTAGCAAGGTATCGCAGCCGAATAGGGAGAGGAAGGTTAATATGAAAAACAAGACGCCGCGGTGGCGCTGGAAATTATAAGCCTAGACCCAGCTGTAACATTTAGACTCATGCACAGTACTACAAGCATCGGTTACATCATTTGCGATGCGGACGTGCGAATACATTCGTTCCGGGTCTCATTTAATGGATGGCCGTGTTCTTATAAACTCTCTCTCCCTCTCTCTTCTCCTCTGTCAGTATCTATGACCCTCGAGTTTATTAACTTTACAAATCAACGAATCTCCCCTAATTTATTTTGGTCATCAATAACGGCAGCATACACCTAAATATAGTCATGTTAATCTTACCAGTACACGAATTCAAGGAACACTAATTGGTGAATGTCTAATTACTGCAGTGCATATTTATGCTTGTGAATGCAAATGCTATTATCTTTGTCTGAGGCACATTTGCATTATCTATCTTATCCATCTAAATATGTGCAAGATGCTGAGGATGCATGATATTGCAGATTAAGTTACTGAATACAATTAAAAGTTTTTTATAGTGTAAGCTGAGTATTGGTAAGACCCCTTGGGAAAGGAATGAATGGTTTGGGTATAAGGTTAACTAAAATGAAAAAAGGTGTGTTACATCTCTTTGGCTGTACAAACACCCTTGCCTCTCTTTGGTTGTACAATATCTTCATGGCCGGAGAGATGTGAAAAGTCAAAGAAAGGACACAGGATGAAAGTACAAAGTTGTGTGATAAGAAAATTAATAATGAATGGAGTGTCGAATGATGTTTGCTAGAGATGCAGTAACGATTGGGGATAGTGAAGGAAGTTGAGAGCAAATGGGAGAGTTAGGTTCTGAGGGTAAATGGACACCAGGAAGATAGATCAACAATTGTTAACATGGACGGCGGAAAAATGACAGCATTTGATTTGTACAGACATTTGGAAGTAAATATACTGAATCATTGAGGGTCATCACCGGTTAGGATAAATGGTTTGATGTTGAAAACATAAATAATTATACACGAAAAACACACACACCGTGCTGCATGGATATATATATGTATATATATATATATATATATATATATATATATATATATAAGTGTTGAAAGGGAGGAGGAGAAGAAGACTAGAGGACGGATATACTGTAAATGAAAGAGGCACTGGAAAGGAACCTAGAAAGTTCAATAAAGGAGATTCTTTATTTTCAAGTTTTCAACGATTCAGCAGGTTAAGTGGAGGGTCATCACCGGTTAGGATAAATGGTTTGATGTTGAAAACACATTAATTATACACACACCCACGCCTATATATATGTACATATATACGAGTGTATATATATATATATATATATATATAGAAAGTTCAATAAAGGAGATTCTTTTTTTTCAAGTTTTCAAAGGCCAGTCTGCCTCCATCGTCGAGGTTCCTTGAAGGCCTGCCTCTGAAAGCTTGGAAATAAAATATATCCTCTTTTGAAGTAATATATAATACATAATATTAAACACAAACACACACACATATATATGTATTTATATTATGTATAAAATTAATAAATATGTGCACACATGATGTTAGCTGCTACACAAACTAGTCCAACTGTTACCCAGAAGTCACAGACGCAAAACAAACTGTAATTTCTGAAATTAACAAGACTTTATACACCATTAACACTTGCAAGTGCAATGTTAACAACTGACTATTTTGAATTTCAAAAACTCTCAGTTCCCCCAGTTTCTTTAAACGTTTTTTTTTCTTTGTCAAGAATAAAAAATAATACATTGCCATTTAAGGCGATCGATAAGTCGATCAACAGAGAAAAACTGTGAGAGAATTTTGTCAATCACGCTGTCACACCTGTGACATTAATGCGTGACATTTAAGCAGCCTGTCTTCTACGTGTGACTTTTACACAAACACACAGAAAGAGAGAGAGAGAGAGAGAGAGAGAGAGAGAGAGAGAGAGAGAGAGAGAGAGAGTCGATTAACCATAAATAGTTCAAGTAACGGCATTTTATCTTTCTAATTTTTGAAAAAGAAAAACAGAGTAATTCGGAGAGAGAGAGAGAGAGAGAGAGAGAGAGAGAGAGAGAGAGAGAGAGAGAGAGAGAGATTCTTCTCTACAATCGATACACGATTTTTTCTATTTTCTGTGGACATGATATTACTGTATTTGAAAAACATAAGCTATTTAGATAATGTAGAATTTTATTCTCATATAATTGTAAATTCATAACATTTTCGTCATTATTTTATTATGCACATTTTCTCTTCCTTTGCATACGGAATGCCATTCGGTAAATGGTATTTTTTTAATTGTTCCATACGTAATAATCATATGCTCACAAAATGTTAATTCTTAATCATCGCCCTTTTTATATTTAACTCTTGAGTCAAGTAAACTTCACTAAACAACATAAATAGCAAAGACCTTATATATCAGGCGTGATAAACATAATTATTGCCAAAGCAAAACGTCATTCCACTCAACATCCAACATCAAAACTATCAAATGCCTCCCCATTTCCACGCCCACATCGTTGTGACGTCATTTTGACGTCACTTACACTAAAATAATTTGTTCAATCGTGCTGTTCCCACCTCAGTACAGAGTTTGGTGGAGATCAGAGTAGATATGAACCAGTTGCCCAGGAGAGCAGGAGAGGATTTTGGGGAGGAACAAGTTTGTGGAATTAAGACAGTCCCAAGTCCGGATCAAAGCGGGACAGTAAGCACAGAGTTAACGATCGTTACCTTGTCAAACACCATTTTTATTCATTACCTATCTATTTACTTTCTTTCAGAGCACTGGCTGACAGGACGGGCAATCTCTTACCTTTTCTAGCCCAGGCGAGAAAAAGTTAAGTATATCTTAGTTTAACCAGACCACTGAGCTGATTAACAGCTCTCCTAGAGAGGGCTGGCCCGAAGGATTAGACTTATTTTACGTGGCTAAGAACCAACTGGTTACCTAGCAACGGGACCTACAGCTTATTGTGGAATCCGAACCACATTATGACGAGAAATGAATTTCTATCACCAGAAATAAATTCCTCTAATTCTTCACTGGCCAGCCGGAGACTCGAACGCTGGGCCAACAGCGTGCTAGCCGAGAGCTCTAGCCACCACTCAAATGAAGAACTCAGCCCAGGCGAGAAGACAAAAAGAAAGGAGAAAAGCGGAGGAAGCAGAATAGGGCTTCATCGCGAAGGAAACGACAGAGCTGCCTCTAAAATGAAGGAAGGTTATATAATCAGGAAGAACAGAAGCAGGCGAGGAAAGAAAACTTTGGCCCACATTGCTTTCAATTTGTGACAAGCCTTAGCAATCTGATGCTAGGGGCAATGGGTCATAATAAAGCCTGAAAATTGACCAATAACAGTGGAAGGAGAATGTAGCCGCAGCCTTCTTTGTGTATATGTATTTGCACTCTTCGTGTGTGTGTGTGTGTGTGTGTGTGTGTGTGTGTGTGTGTGTGTGTGTGTATTTTTACTCGTGCGGAAAAAACGAGCATCAACGACGCAGGAAACAGAATAACATTATTTTATAAAGGTAATAAAAAAAAATTATTTTATTAAGTAAGTTCATCGAAAAATGATTTTATGAAGCATACTGTAATCTAATCTACATCAAAAAGGGGACATGAATTACCGACCCATTTAGCCAATCGGGAATCAATTTTAAAATTCATATTACATCAAAGGGGGGTGATTTGGATACGCAAGTGCAGCAAATTCACAACAGTTGCTTATTCATTACGGGATTAAATCAAGTTTTTATATTTCGCTTCCAAAAATGCGGATTCACAGGTCCATTCATAAACAGTATTCTTCAATAATGCTGGGATGTGGGACCAAGAGGAGTTTCTTTGCACACTGGAGTTCAGTCTTGTATGGATTTATTTGTCAAATAAATATATAAATATAAATATAAATATAATCTTTCGTTTTTTGTGAACAGCTAAATATTAAATGACTTTTATACTTAGTGAATATCTAAAACAAATTATACAAGAAAAGACTCGCTCTCTCTTTTTAATTATTACTAAAATATATTTCACTCTTGGTTACATTTCGTGAAGATGTAAGTACGAAGTAATTCACTAAAATCTCTCTCTCTCTTGAATCAGAACTTTAAGCACTTAAATGGTTCCACAATCATTCCTGAAACTTGCAACAATCTCGAAGAGTCCGTTGGCACCGGCAATGGGTTGAAATGAGACCAGAGAAGCCAACAAAATGATTAAGTGGAAAAAACAGGCTTCCTTGCATACATGACAAAGCAATAAAAATGAAATGTTGAACAAAAGATTCTCACATCAAGTATAATAAAATTCATTACTATTCAAAGCAGCACAAATTTATGATTCATTAAAGTCATTCTGCCATTCATTTTTTTATTTCCTCATCTATTAAATGAATTAATCCGGATTAACGGTACCACAATCCCGCCAGCTGTTTATTTAACAGCATGATTACAGCCAAGTAACTTGCGTTTCGGTTGGGATGACGCAACTGCTGGTAAATCACAGACGTAACTTTTCTTCACATTTTCTAAACTGCTGCTTACGACTATATGCATTTTTTAAATTTTTTTATCTTTCACCTAAGGCCGAATGTATGTAATTTTGTTTAATTTCTTTACCTAAGACTATTCTGCTCTCTAAAGCCTGGAGGCTTGCTTAGAAACATTCAGTGTCCTTTATGGCCTATTCTATATTATGTTTTTTCATGTTTGGTAAACGAAAAAAAGACATGCCTACTATATAATTCAAAGTTATCAATGGTAATTAGTAATATATAAGATATGAGGGACATGGGATCAACTTGACTCTGTGAGAAATTTCTTGATTTAATCGTTCTTTTCAACAAGATATAAACGACGGTAATTCAAAGTAGAAAACGGCACTCTCTCTCTCTATTTAGCGACCAAATAACGGAGTACTTATACAATGGACGTGGAAACGAATGTAGCTGTCATATTCAGTAAAACTGTAGATAGAATCTCTAAAAGCAGACACATACATGCTCTATCTATCTAACCACCTTTCGCTTAGTCTTTTTCCTGTTACTCCTTATTAAGATAAAAGATTTTCTGGAGAGATCACATACATGCATATATATATATATATATATATATATATATATATATATATATATATATATATATATATATATATATATATATATATATATATATATATATATATATATATATATATATATATATATATATATATATATATATATATATATATATATATATATATATATATATATATATATATATATATATATATATATATATATATATCTTCAATGATTACCTTAACAAGATGCAGCGACAGGAAAACAAAACAAAAGACATAATCCAGTTCACCAAGGCTAAATAAACATACGCATAATTTGGCATAAACGGCAAACATTAAAAAAAGAATTCCAAAATTTACGAAGAGATGCAAAATACGCAACGCGCGATCGTTCAAAACACTTGACTGTCGTCAGCTTCCGACAACTTGCAAAACTTTTTTGAGTGGTTTCACAAGTTACATAAAATTTCCACGTTTCACATAAGTGTAATAAATCTGTATCATGTTCGAAATTAAACTCTATAATAAAAATATATATTCTGTATATTTTTATTATAGAGTTTAATTTCGAACATGTTTTTCAGTTGTTATTGGTGAATTAACCCATTTTCTTCGTAGTGGAAATCTTTGGTATATATACTTTCGCAGTTGCACCAATTTTGTCTAAATTCATCATCAACATTCTCCATTGCTAATCTTTCCGGTAATGAGAATTAATTGAGGGATGTTAAAAAGGTATTTAATATATAATGAAGGAGTTCATGTGAGATCAGTCTTGTCCGTATCTCTGGAGATACAAGTTTGCATCGACACATGCCTTCCTGACCACAAATATGTACCCAGCCACACCATCGAACAGAAAGTATACAAAAACCCGTTAAACGAAAATGCATGGCCATGAATGCAGAGAGAGAGAGAGAGAGAGAGAGAGAGAGAGAGAGAGAGAGAGAGAGAGAGAGAGAGAGAGAGAGATTTATAGTTACTAAAACTGGTATCACAACATCTAGGTTATTGTGGCCGAGAGAGAGAGAGAGAGAGAGAGAGAGAGAGAGAGAGAGAGAGAGAGAGAGAGAGAGAGAGCTAGCTTTTGGTTACTAAAACTAGCATCACAGCATCTAGTTTACTGGCGCCGTGAGAGAGAGAGACAGAGAGAGATTTATAGTTACTAAAAATGGTGTCACATCTAGGTTATAGAGAGAGAGAGAGAGAGAGAGAGAGAGAGAGAGAGAGAGAGAGAGAGAGAGAGAGAGAGAGAGAGATCCGAGCTGTAGCTTCAATGCCAAGCGGTGTGACACCTCCCTGGAAGGCAACAGCTAAAAGGGCAAGAGCTTTTCAGAGCGCCCAAGCGACCCCACCCATCTCGGAGAGGTCACATTAACTCCAGGCACTGGCAGTGCCTATATCGACTGGGTGGGGTCCCGTTACCCAACTGGGGACCTTTGCGAACGATAAAAGGAACAGTGTCGACACATGCCGGGCATTTCATGAGGGCACTTTGTGCCTTTCTATTGTACCCTTAATTTCTCCCTTCTTTTTTTTCTTACCTTCTTTTGAAAACCTTTTGTTTAACTTACGTCTCTCCCCCGTTACGTTTTCCATTTTGCTATTATACTTTAAACTATTTGTTCTAGATTGGAATATAAAATTTAGGCCAAAGACCAAGTGCTACGACCTATGAGGCCATTCAGCGCTGAGAACAATGTTGAATCAAGTGTTAGGAGAGGGTGGAAAATAAAATGGAAGGAAGAGAATATGAACGGGAATACAGTAAAAGGAATGAAATGGGTTGCAGCTATAGGGGCCGAAGGGAAGCTGCAAAGAGCCTTAAGTAATGCCTACAGCGCACCGTGTAAGGTGCACTGGCGGCACTACCACCCTATGTAAAACGACTGGGAAACAAAAACATTAGCATTACTTTGCGTACTCAGCAAAATCCAGAAATAATTATTGTGAGAAGCCTTTCCACTCTCTCTCTCTCTCTCTCTCTCTCTCCCCATTAGCAAAAACAATAAACACTTCAAAACTACCCTTTTTCTCTCCCTTGTTCCAGCCCATATGCAAGCATGTCATCCCAACAACTCCCTTGGACGCAGATTTTAAATGTGACGGTTACAAAGTGCGACACCAAGCGTAAAATTTCAGGTTACAAAGTTGTGCATACCTGTACAACCTCACAACGGGGTCTACCAAACTAGTTTTCACTTAAAAGGAGTTTAGTATTCTCTACGTACAATACTAATGTCTCCAGTCATACCAATAAAAAAAAAAAAGAAAGACTGGCAAACGAGGTCTGAATGGAAAACAGGGTTTCTCACTTGACGTTTTGTTCCATCTGAAAGTAGCCTTTTTCGCGCAACGCCAGTTGAAAACTATAAATAAATCTACAGATTTCAGCTTTCATGGCGTAATTACAGCTAAAAACTGAAAATAAGTCAACGGATTTCGATTCAGTGTTACACTGTATTAAATAAGTATGTGAAAGTTTGGCTGTCAATGCATTACTGGCAACACAGAATTCTTATCTATATGTATACAACTGGCAACAGACATCTGTGTATTTATATATTCTCACCTGTATATAGCTGGCAACAGATATGCGTGTATATATTTAGCGGTAAAGTTTGCTAGCGGCATACAACCCCTGACAAAGGCTTGTCTGCCTTTGTTTAATTGACAAAGCACTTTTCTTTTAGGAAACTATTATGTCAACACCTTTTTCCCACCTCTCCAACGCAGCCTTAATCATCTGTCAACTAGCGCTGCTTGCGCAAAAGATTATGCATTTCAATTTAATTACGACAACAAAGACCAGTGTTCAATAACAATCGAGCATTTTTCGCTAATCAGCAATTCAGCTCATTTCGAACGCCTGCAATTTTAATACTTCATTTAAATAGACGTATTGCAATTACCCAACATGTTCATTCGCCGAGCGAAAAATTAATGATGCAATCAAATGAAAGTATTCCATTTTAATCTCTACTTCCTGTCGAGTTTCGTTAGGAAACTTGCTCCCTCTCTCTTAAATGGTGTCATGGTTGTCAATCCTATATAACTGCAGGGGAAAAAGACCCCTGTGGACGTACTCATATCGCCATCCCGTGGAACGGGTTTTAAACACTTGATGTAATTTCATACTAATATTCTTCCCGCTTATTAAAGTCACTCCTGAGCGTTTTGGAAGAGATGCGATCTGATATGCTGGGGAAAATGTGACAGGCTCACGCTCAGGACGAAAGTCTCTAGTCTTGTGCTCTGGAAGAAAGTTTCAAGCCTTGTGCTCTAGAGGAAAGCCTTATGACTTGTGCTCTGGATGAAAGTTTCAAGCCTTGCGCTCTGGATGAAAGTTTCCTGTCTTGTGCTCTGGGATAATACCTCAAGTCTAGTGCTCTGGAGGAGTCTCAAATCTTGTGGTCTAAAATGAAGTTTCAAGTCTTGTACTCTGGAAGAAAGTTTCAAGTCTTGTGCTCTGGAAGAGAGTTTCAAGTCTTGTGCTCTGGAAGAAAGTTTCAAGTCTTGTGCTCTGGAAGAAAGTTTCAAGTCTTGTGCTATAGAAGAAAGTTTCAAGTGTTGTAACCTGGAAGAAAGTCTCAAGTCTTATGCTCTGGAAGAAAGTTTCAGGTCTTGTGGTCTGGAAGAAAGTCTCAAAGCTAGTGCTCTGGAAGAAAGTTACAAGTCTTATGCTCTGGAAGAAACGTTTCCTGTCTTGTGCTCTGGGATAATGTTTCGAGTCTTGTGCTCAGGAAGAAAGTTTCAAGTCTTGTGATCTGGAAGAAAGTTTCAAGTCTTGTGCTCTGGAAGAAAGTTTCAAGTCTTGTACTCTGGAAAAAAGTCTCAAGTCTTGTGTTCTGGAAGAAAGTTTCAGGTCTTGTGCTCTGGAAGATAGTCTCAAATCCAGTGCTCTGGAAGAAAGTTTCCTGTCTTGTTTGTTGGGATAGTGTTTCAAATCTTGTGCTCTGTAAGAAAGTTTCAAGTCTTGTGCTCTGGAAGAAAGTTTCAAGTCTTGCGCTCTGGAAGAAAGATACAGTCTTGTGCTATAGAAGAAAGTTTCAAGTCTTGTTTTCTGGAAGAGTCTTAAGTCTTATGCTCTAGAAGAAAGTTTAGGTCTTGTAGTCTGGAAGAAAGTCTCAAATCTAGTGCTCTGGAAGAAAGTTACAAGTCTTGTGCAAGTTTCAAATCTAGTGCTCTGGAAGAACCTTTCCTGTCTTTTGCTCTGGGATAATGTTTCGAGTCTTGTGCTCTGGAAGAAAGTCTCAATCTTGTGCTCTGGAAGAAAGTCTCAAGTCTTGTGATCTGGAAGAAAGTTTCAAGTCTTGTGTTCTGCAAGAAAGTCTCAAGTCTTGTGTTTTGGAAGAAAGCTATGTGCTGTCATATCACAGAACGTTAGTCATGTATTTTTTACAAAAGCTAGTTATTTTAATCTCTGGAATCATTAGTTTCATTCACTAGAAGGAAACTACTCTTTTACTCGGAAGTAAAGTCAAACCTTACGCTCTGGAAGTTGCGATACCAGTTTAAGTAACCATAAATCAATCAGTTAATTGCGCTCAGGAAGTTAAGGTGTGTCCACACTACAGTAAAACGTCATAAACAAGCGTGGGAACTCATCGCAGATACGCATCATAAACAAGTTGAATACAAGTCGTCAACTCATTGAAAATTGAATATAAGTCGTCAACTTACTGGAAATTGAACACACGTCGTCAGCTTATTGGAAGTTGAATACAAGTCGTCAACTCATTGTTAGTCTTAACCAGTACTTCATAAAACTATCCAGCACTGGCCAAAGTTCTCCACTTACTGCTGTTGACTCGTTTTCAACAAGTTTGTGATATATATGCTATAAGTTTCCGACGGAAAGACAGAAGTCTCGTTTTCAACAAATTTGTGATATATATGCTATAAGTTTCCGACGGAAAGACAGAAGTCAGTCACAATCTCATTCCCGCGAAGAAAGTGAAGTCTCATTTCTGGGGTGTACATAAAAAAAAAAAAAAAAAAAAAGTGTCCTGCTCAATATACAATCTAGTCTCCTTAGGTTAGCCACTCAGGAAGAATGACAGCTCAATGCAGCTGAAAATAAACCTCGCGCAAAGAAATGAAGCAATGCAACGCTTCGTAAGAGTGGTAGTATCATACACCAGAACAAAGACAATCTCACGCTTTGTTCGGAATGGCCTGGTCATGCTTTCGATAGCCAATTTCATGCTTTTAGAAGCAATCGCGTGGACTGAGTTATGAACATTTATTTTATTCACGATGCAAAACACTTACGTATTACGGACACCAAAATCAATTAACTTGCAAGAGAAGCTTTCATGGGATTAAGGAACGAGAGATTTGTGAAGTAAAAGGCAAATTTTAAACCATTAAATAGAGAATGAGAATAAGGAATAAAAACAATCGCACGCTCTATACAAAAGAGAGCAATCTCATTCACAGAAGAGCAATCTTACGCATGAATGGCTTACAAGCCCGGCTGTGACCCTTTGCCGCTTGCATCAGAGTGCAGAGGTATGTGGCTGTGTCATTCACATTACTTTTCACGAGAAGGGGTCTTATCCTTATTCTTATCCATCCATTTAATTAGACTGTTATGTTTACGATTTAAAAGGAAGAAAATGTTACATAATATATATATATATATACAGTAAATACTACATACATACATGCACACACACAAACACACACACACACACACATATATATATATATATATATATATATATATATATATATATATATACAGTATATATATATATATATATATATATATATATATATATATATATATATATAAAATGGAAGCATACTGCACAGAAAGAGAATAATCTAATTTCCAAAAAATCAAATTCTGCAATAAATAATTACTTGCAATTATCTAGAGGCAAAAATAATATAATTACTAACGATTATCTTACCTAGAGGAGAAAATAATATCTTCTAAAGAAAACTTTATATCTTTGGCCAGCAAAATCCCAGATCAAGAACACTGCAATATAAACAAGTTTGACAAAAACACGAACATCGCCAACTCTTGTGCTGGACCCTCGTGCTAATTAGAGCAAAAACAAAAAATAGTAATCATAATAAATAAAAAAAAAAAATAAAAAAAACTATAAGCAGGTTAAAATTCCAGAGAGCTCTCGACTGCAGTGAAACATTATGAACGAATTCTTGCTTGACTGACCATGTGCCGAGATTACAAGCACTCTTATTACGGAAACACGAAATTGCTTGCGTTCAAAGACTTCAAAGGCCTGTTCGTATTACCGTCTTCTTAACTTAAGTGTCCAGTGTTTATGTTATGTGTATTAACGTAATATGTTTTGTATCATATTATACTATATATTTTTACTCTTACTCTAATCTTTCTTTACTAACTTAAACACGCATCTTAAAGTGAGTGGCTTGTCTGATGCATTACGACAGCGTTTTCAAAAGGGGAAATTTATTAACTTCGTGACACCCGACAGCCCACCGTTTCCCACACTGTGAATTTCGCTAATTCTCACAATACGCTTCTGCGATTTTTTTCTTCCATTCCTCGTGATGGCTAACACATGGGAATTCTATTTCACCCTCAATTTGCTCTGAGTATTACTATCTTTCGTTCTTTATCAGTAGTTTATCGTTCCGTTAAAGAGTTAAGCACCGCTTTTTAAATTTTTTTTATCAATATATTATATATATATAATATATATATATTATATATATATATATATTTTTTTTTTTTTTTTTTTTTTTTTTTGCTGGAAGGAAGCCAGATTATGGCTCGAAAAAGCCAACAAAGTAAGCACATAAGGACCCAAGCCAAGACATAAAAAATTTAAGGGGGAGAGAGAGAGAGAGAGAGAGAGAGAGAGAGAGAGAGAGAGAGAGAGAGAGAGAGAGAGAGATAAGCCCTACAAAACTGAGCAACGGCTAAACAGAAGAAGCCTCAAAAACATTCAAGATGAGCCACAATGAACCCTGACAAGGGCAGACGGCAAAATAGGGCTTAAATCTACACAAATTAGGGAAATGATTATCAAGAATAAGTCTTGAGATCAGCTGATGAAGTCTTGGCAAGATACTGGCGTTAAAAATATGAGCAACCAACTGCCGCCTTCTTCAGTGTTGATGTTTTTGAGGCATCTCTTCTCCCGATCAGTGTCGACACATTTCGATAAATCTCAGTCCCCGCTTCAGTGGAACTGAATTCTGGATATCTCGTCACCACTTTGGTGCTGATCATTTTCGAGACACTTTGTCTCTTCTTAGGCGTGCTTCAATTCGAGACATCTAGTCTCCTGACCGGTGTGGACCATTTCGACGCACCTCTTTATCTTATCATTTGTTAAGTGTCTTAAGTGAAGCGGAGACAAGATACCTAGGAACTCTTTGTGAATAAATGTTAATACCGCCTTACTTTGGATCTCATTGCGCACAATACTAAAAACCGGTATTATACAGATCCCTCTTTTATGCAACTATACACATCTTCGCTCATTGTCAGATCTCAAATTAATTCCGTTTTTCAAAATGCCATCAAAATTATCATCAGTGCTTCGGGTTCTTCTTTCTTTCCTCTCTATCTCTTTCTCTCTGTTCTTGACTGAAAGATTTTCAAATTTTTTCCAATATATTTGGACAACGCGGTAAGGCCCATCCTGGTCCACAACTGGTCATGGTTTGCATAAGCTTGAATCTGTGCAACATTTGCATCATATTAGCAAACTTCCACGTATAGGCTTCATCACCTTTGACCCACTAGCTCTGTATTTTGAAATGACCCAACCATAACTCTCCTTGGATTACTTTCAATTCAGGATACTTTGAAATGGTGCGTGGGTCCATTTGAAAACCAAACAAACAAACTAAACTTGAATTCAATTTAACTTGAGATGGTTTGTGCTGAATTTGTTTGAAACTGGTCCAATGGGTCTGCGTAAGAACTCGGAAATGTGAAATACTCATAGCAAACAGGCATAAATACAGTACATACTGTATGTATTCCAACCATACAATACGCACATTTATGTATAAGTGTCAGTATACTTTCATTTTTCTCCGGAAATATGCATTTTCATGGAGAGATGGAAAGGTGAAGATTCTGGCATATATATAGTACATACAGACACACAGAAAGATGAATTCTGAAAAGAATACCTCATTACAATTAATATTATGAAAAGAATACCCCATTACAATTAATATTACGAAAAGAATACCTCATTACAATTAATATTACGAAAAGAATGCCTCATTACAATTAATATTACCTGCGGTTCTTGAAGGATTAGTTTAAACTTCTAGCTTTGAGGATCTTTGAGCTGTCTAGTCCACACAGGAACTCACTCTAACAGTTCTCCGGGGTCATCCTTCAATTAGGCGAGGACAGAGAGAGAGAGAGAGAGAGAGAGAGAGAGAGAGAGAGAGAGAGAGAGAGAGAGAGACCATGGCGGCAAAAAAAAAAAAAAAAAAAGATGCAGAATAAATGCAGATTTTCGAGCTTTGAGTGACATTTAACCTTTTTCAAATACCATGTACACTGTAGAAATCCCTGAATGTAGAATCATTCTTTGACCTCCGATAAAAGAAAGCTTGTTCTTCGACCTCCTATGAAATATGTTCCCGGAGAGAGAGAGAGAAAAAAAGCAGGTATCATGGAGAATAAAAATAACTAACTGAACTCATTTCCTTAATTTGAGCACCGTATTCTTAGAAAGAAAACATGGAAAATATTAGAGCCCTCCATTGCAAAACGAAGGCCACCGTGTTAAAATCAGATTTTTACTTCCTAAGCATCACGTGCTGGAAACTAAACAACACTTCAATCGCAGCGCGAAATTTTACAGCATCACAACCGAATCTGCGACTCAGAAGGTAAGAAGATAATATAATAGAACGCAAAACAGTACGGATTTCAAGAGCACAGATAAGGCGTACAGCGCAAAGAAAGTATTAAGATATCACTACTCGAGAGATTAGATACTTATCACGTCAATTAGCTAAGTATTCAAATAAGTTTATTATAAGTGGTTAGCTACCAGGCAGTTTAACACTCGTATTCAAATCTCGGGTACACAAATACAATATTAGGAAAAAATTGCATGAGTAATCTAAACAAATGACTGGACTGATCAATCAATAAGGAACGAATTAGATTTGTTAGCCTCGATTTTAGTAGAATTTTCACTTTTCAATGAATATGCATTCCTGGAAGAAAAACTGAAAAATACTAACGTGTATACATTTATGTACACACGTAATATTTAATTTATGACTGGAATCAACAAAACCCAGACACTATGATTCTAGGAAAACTCAGTTTATTTCTGTGTCGTCTTTATTTTCCAGTCTCACAAAAATATAGCGCGTGCGATGACACCTTTTTGTTTAAAGTGGTAAACCTTAGTTAAGATGCAATATTTACCATGAATAATACTGATTTACATTCAAGCACTGATGGCCCTTGTTGTAGTGACGCCAGTTACTCGAACGAATCATATCCGTTCTCAGCTAGCACTCTGCTGGCCGCGAGTTCGAATCTCCGACCGATCAGTGAAGAATAAGAGGAATTTATTTCTGGTGATAGAAATTCAATTCTCGCTATAATGTGGTTCGGATTCCACAATAAGCTGTAGGTCCCGTTGCTAGGTAACCAACTGGTTCTTATATAGCCATGTAAAATAAATCTAATCCTTCAGGCCAGCCAGCTCAGTGCTGTTAAACTAAGATATATTACAAACAATGAATGACTGCTATGTTTTAGGCCCAAAGGCAAACAACGAATAAGACTATGTTTTGGTAAAAGGCAATTAAGACTTATCATAAACAATGAATGACTGCTGTTTTAATAAAAGGTAATTTAAGAGTTTTTGAGTACGAAAAACTTGAAAATTACGTGAACTGCGCCTTGACAACAGAACTTGAGTCCCAATGACAAAGGTCCTAATATAATATACTGTAAAAACACACTTGTTCACACAAAAATTAAGGCGTTTAGCAAGCCAAGCGAAATCATTCATTTATGTGAACGAACTTGCACATAAACGCAGAGCGAGGTCATAATTGAATGAATAAATGAAAAGATCAGGATTACGGAAATTGTTCTCATACGTAAAGCATTGAGAGAGAGAGAGAGAGAGAGAGAGAGAGAGAGAGAGAGAGAGAGAGAGATTTCCGTAGGCATACAGTATTTCATTTATCCATTTCACATTCAGAGAAAGGAAGAGATGAAGAAGTTTTATTTACCTAATATTACTGGTTTTTCATTCTCTCTCTCTCTCTCTCTCTCTCTCTCTCTCTCTCTCTCTCTCTCTCTCTATATATATATATATATATATATATATATATATATATATATATATATATATATATATATATATATATATATATATATATATATATATATATATATATATATATATATAGTCTCAGTGTTTGCGTATGAGAGAGAGAGAGAGAGAGAGAGAGAGAGAGAGAGAGAGAGAGAGAGAGCGTGTCGTTGCAACAACGGGGGCCTCTGTCCTCGGTCAATTCGACGGGAGTGGCGAATGATCAGGGATCAAGAGATAAAACCCTGTCATTTATTCATAAAATGGGAACCATTTCTCTCTCAATCTCTCAGACTCACCGCCGACCGCTGCTGCTGTGAGCAGGACAAACAAAAATTGCTACAGGGCAGTGGAGGGGGTCTCTCTCTCTCTCTCTCTCTCTCTCTCTCTCTCTCTCTCTCTCTCTCTCTCTCTCTCTATATATATATATATATATATATATATATATATATATATATATATAAATATATATATATATATATATATATATATATATATATATATATTATATATATATATATATACATATATACATGTATATATATATCTACATGTATATATATATATATATATATATATATATATATATATATATATATATATATATATATATATATATATATATTCTTCACCATTAGATTCCTTGCTTTTCCATTGCCTGGACTACGTAGGGACATTTGGCTGCGTCCGGATTAAAATCAATCTCAGTATTGATATCGAATAGCTGTCATAAAATACCAGAAAAAAAAAAAACATGAGACGAATAAATGGAGAGAGAGAGAGAGAGAGAGAGAGAGAGAGAGAGAGAGAGAGAGAGAGAGAGAGAGAGAGAGAGAGAGAGAGAGATTTAAATGACCGTTCCCAACATCCAAAACTTTCCACAGGAAACCGCAAATCAAACACTGCTAAAAGAAACATGTCATTACTAATGTGATCTTTGTCCGCAGGAAACGGTCAAAATGGAATTGGATATGGTAAAATAGGAAAGAAAAAACATACCATTAATAAAAGAGAGGGAAAGAAAGAAGGACACACAATTCCGTGAAAAAAAGGAATGTGTTTCGGAGGAAAAATAGAATTAAACTTTAAAAGCTGGAAAAGAATTATCCTGAAAACTGTGAAAAAAGGAAAATAGGAACAATGTATTTTTTCAAAAAGAAAAAAATTACAGAGAAGTCATATACACAAGAGAAAAAGAAAATAGAAAATTAAAAAAACCAATAAAGAAAAAAATTTCCATAAAAAAATTTTCTTTCTTAATCTATAAAAAGTAAAAAAGATAGAGAACAAATCGTAAGAAAATAGAAAAGTAAATGTGTGATTAAACACAATTAAAGTAAAAAATTACTTGAAAAATTTTTTGATCTAACAAAAAAGGCAGAGAAAAAAATTGTTAGAAGAGAGAAAAGTAAATAAGTTATTAAAAACAACGTAAAAAAAAAGCACAAAGAAGAAACCATATGAAAAGGGAAAAGGAAGTGTGTGATTAAAAATAAAGTAAAAAATTAGCCAGAAAATGTTTATTTACCTAACAAAAAAAGATACAGAGAAGAAATCATTAAAAAGGAGAAAAGGAAACAACAAATAATTAATAAACCAATTAAGTAAAAAACTAGTTAAAAAAAAGAAAGAAAAAAAAAAAAAAAAAAAAAAAAAAAACTCAGCCAAAAATTGAGAATCTACCACTGCTACATAGGCCCGTCCACCGCGATGATGAGAGCCACGGAGGAAGGAAGGCGCGGTGGCTTTTCGTCATCCCGGCTAATTACAGACTCCCTCCAAATAATATACACCACGAGCCATACATCACCTGCGACAACTCTAACATTAACTTCGAAGGGATAAAAAACGAAATCCCTCGAGTGACTGACTCCCCTGGGGGGGGGAAAGGGGCTTAACTCGGATCAATCAACAATTATTGCTGTCCGCCATTACAAACTTTGAGAACTCTCGCCCTGGGAGCTTTTGCGCTCTCAAGCCCGACCCAAGCTCGTAAGATGCGGAAATAGATTGTAGGACTAATGTTTCTGTAACATACCATATTGATCTGGTGTAAGCTGAAATGGATTATGAGGACTTACGGCCTACAGAAGAAAAGCATTACTAACTCTGATGACATAAAATGTGTACGTATACATATATACAAACACATACAGTATATATATATATATATATATATATATATATATATATATATACATATATATAACAAACACACACACAATATATATATATATATATATATGTATATAACTCCTCTTTCATGTTTCTTTAAGCGGCTAAGATTAGTTACAAGCTGAACATTTTTGCATTCAATGAAGGCTTATTATACTCGTAAGAGCTTTCATCCACGCTACTGACGCGCACTGTCAGTTTCTCTAAAAATACAATGATGTTTTTAACACTGTCATTCTCATCCACGTTTGCTGCACAGACATTTCCATTATCAAAACTCACGACGGTGCAGCGTAAGCTTTGTAAATTCGGATAATGTTACATTAACAGTTTAATATGATCACTGAAAAAAAAACATTTCGTATTAATGTCATTATCACTAACAAGAAATTATAGTATTACTTAATATTATTACTATTATTCAGTAGATGAAACCTATTCATATGGAACAAGCCCACCAAAGGGGCCACCGACTTGAAATTAAAGCTTCCAAAGAATATGAAGTTCATTAGGAAGAAGAAAGAGGAAGTAAAGTGAAATACAGGAAGAAGATATCCCACTTATTAAAAGAAAAAATAAATAAATAAATAGATAAAAATGTATTAAAATGCAAGAAGAATAGTATTAGGGTAGTAATGCAATGCACTTTCGCCTGAACTTACGAAGTTCCAATTGCAAGACTTCCTCAAGAATCTATAATATATATATATATATATATATATATATATATATATATATATATATATATATATATATATATATATATATATATATATAAAATAAAATAAAAAAAACAAAGCAGCTCATACGATTTTCAACGGAAATTCATCAAAAAAGGAAAAAAAATACCCCTTTAGTGAACACTTTTTCAAGTTTTATATGCATGCATTTAAAAGCAACCTGAAGATCGCCCGCACAACTTACAAAGTACGAAATAATTCAAGATTTACCAGGAAGTCTTATAAGTCTGTGGTACAGTTTTCCTGACACCACTATTTGTGGTGATTCTCACCCCTCAATTCAAAAGTTATAAGAGCGGCACGCACAACTTCTGCATTTTATCTGACTTGAATTGTGGTTTTTTTATTTGGGACTAGTCCGTAATTTATCTTAAAAGTCTCTTATTTTTCTTGTTTTATCTTTATTTTCAAATGCTTATTCATTCTGAATAATAATAATAATAATAATAATAATAATAATAATAATAATAATAATAATAATAATAATAATAATCATTACTGTGCTTATTAAATTATTTTCATTCTATAATCGATTATCGTCATCGTTCACACACTAAAGTCTCAATACCATCAGTAAATACCATAATTAATATTTATTCATACAAAATCACAAAATAAAAAAGTATAACAACAACAACACAACCAGTCAAGCTAAATGGAAAAAACTACAACAAAATAATCACTAAAAAATGAGTAAAAATTAATGCCTAAAATCTCCATACAAAATCACATGATAATAGAAGCCAATAACAATAAACAGCAACAAAACCAATCAACCTAAACAGAGGAAAAAAAAAGCTACTACGAAACAACAGCCGTAACAACCGCCCCATAATTCATAAAACACAGGTTCAGTCACACCTTCCCACGTCATGAAAGTTACCCTGTAATCTGGCAGCAAATTACAGCCGCGAGCAAATCTCCTTAATAACGCCTATTCATACTCCTCCACGGCGCAGCAGCGGCGCAGCAGCAGCAGCACAGCAGCGCACCACAGCGCATTAAGTCCATCACGCCCTGACAAAACACGGAATTACGTCATTATGCAGCGCTCTCTTTTCCCTTTAGATACACCCCACAAATAATTTTTTATTTATTTGAGGTCATGTCGTTTGTATTCGGTGGCAGCCTTAGCCTACCCTGAGAGAGAGAGAGAGAGAGAGAGAGAGTACATTTTTAAATAGCATGAAGAGATTAAAGAGAGAGAGAGGTAAAGGGGAAAAATATCAACATCGCAAAAACTGGTATATAAGTCAGTACTACCTGAAATTGACCCTTAAAAAAATACAATGTACAAAAATAGAACAACATACGTTCAAATAACACACAGAGAGAGAGAGAGAGAGAGAGAGAGAGAGAGAGAGAGAGAGAGAGAGAGAGAGAGAGGGGGTAAAGGAAAAAAATCAACATCGCATGAATTGGTGTGTGTGTGTGTGTGTGTGTATAGATCAATACTGCCTGCAATTAACCCTTAAGTAAAAAAAATATACAATATAGAAAAATGGAACAACATACGTGTAAATAACAGAGAGAGAGAGAGAGAGAGAGAGAGAGAGAGAGAGAGAGAGAGAGAGAGAGAGATATAAAGAATAATTCAACATACCAGTTAACGAATCAATATACAGAAAACTTTTTCAAAATAAAATGGCCAAGTGGAAGGCCACTTTGACTGAAAAAGGATCATTTATGAGTACTTAACTTATAGCCAGCTGTGGCCGAGCTCACATACAGCTAAGCTATGGTCCAAACATAAATAAAGAAAGCTAAGGAGTAACTTCTAAATCATCTTCCATTGCTAGGGAACACAGGCTACTAAACTGTATGTCCATAGGTGAAACACACGAATAAATAAATAAAAATGGCAAAATAAAATTATTTTCTTCAAATTTCAACAATACCTAAAATAATGACCTTGATTTATTTCCAAGCCCACTGAGCGTCATGTTATTCACTTTTGAAATGTGGAATTCTCTGCAACCCTTTATGTTTCCTGACTTTTCCCGTAACATAAGAAAGGACGGCCGTTATTGGTGCCCGTTTCCTCGCTAAGACCTAGTTTAATTTGGGCATTTTTTATAGTTAAAGTATTTAATTCTACGCCGCCAGGTTTCTGCAGAAAATCAACCACCCCATCAAGCATATGTCGTCGACTTCATCCTGAAAAATCATCTAAATGTTGTATTAATTTTTTTTCAGCACTCTGATGCATCTATAATAGGTGCCCACTGATGCAACTATTATAGTTGCACAATGATAAATCCATTATAGTTGCGCAACGATGCAACTATTAGTTGCACAATGATAAATCTATTATAGTTGCACTATGATGCCTCTATTGCACAATGATGCAACTATTAAGAGTTGCACAATGATAAATCTATTATAGCTGCACAACATGAATAAATTAACTATAGGCATCTCTTATAGTTGCAAAATACGAATGAAATGACACACACCCAATAGGAACGTGATTCTGCTGAAGACTTTGGTTAAAAAGCATGGGCCACGAACCCTCTATCAAGGCGTCACCAAATGTGTAAGTAAATGTATTCATAGGATGTAAATTAAGGATTTACACACATTCTCTAACACCTCACTTAATTGGCAAGAACTCGTATACGTGATTCACGTCACATGACGGTAAATGAGGCTAAAGATATCCATTCTCGATAGCATACGAACTCCAATATTTATTTCAAAACAGCTTCAAGTATAAATGATGTATATCTTTATCAATGGCGATATATCATTGTGCACGAAAGGTGGTATTTAATAGAGTTATGTGCACGATACTTGTGATAATGAAAAAAAAAATAAGAGCAAAATTAACGCTTATTTGAGGAATAAAAAAATTTATGATCAACAGGTTTTTCTCAGTTTTTTTAAAAGATCATTTGCGCTGCAGTAACATAGGTCTTGCTAAATCCTTATCTATGGCGACAAATTATTGTGTATATAGGACGTCATTTAATAAAGGTGCAAATGACTGATTCTTCTGGTTATTAAAAATAAAAAGTAAAAAATGCACCGAAGTTTCTTCGGCGCAGTCGAGTTTTCTGTGCAGCGTATAATCAAGGCCACCGAAAATAGATATATCTTTCGGGGTCTCAGTATCATTCCGCATGAGCCGCGGCCCATCAAACTTTAACCACGGCCCGGTGGAGACCTGTCCTATATCGTTGCCAGAAGCACGATCATAGCTAAATTTAACCTTAAATAAAATTTTTAAAAATTCTGAGGCTAGAGGGCTGCAATTTGGTATGTTTGATGATTGCAGGTTGGATGATCAACATACCAATTTGCAGCCCTGTAACCTTGGTAGTTTTTAAGATCTGAGGGCGGAGAGAAAAAGTGCGGACGGACAGACAAATAGTCATCTCAACAGTTTTTTCTTACAGAAAACTAAAGAGGGAGTGAAGTGAAAGCTTAATTAGAAGTATATTTAAAGAAAAAAAAAAGATCAGTATGTTTTCTTAAAAGATCATTTGTGTATCTGCGTTAAAGAGGTGCTGCACTGACATGAAACCTTCGTTGCTTCATCTGAGTCCTAAAAGTCTTCAAAGCTGTACTAGCTAAAAACAAAAACAAAAAAAAAAAAAAACAAATAAATGAAATTTCTTCGCAATCGAGCGTACAGCGTAAGTTTGGCCGTGGCCCGTGAAACTCTCAGCCACGGCCCAGCCACGGCCCATGAAACTCTCATCAATGCCCCGGTGGTGGCCTGTGTTGTTGGCACCTACAGCGGAGTCAGAAGCACGATCATGGCTAACTTTATCCTTAAAATAAAACTACTAAGGCTAGAGGGCTGCAATTTAGTATGTTTGATGACGGGAGGGTGGATGAGCAACATACCAATTTGCAGCCCTCTAGCCTCACTAGTTTTCAAGATCTGAGAGCGGACGGACAGACACAGCTTTTATTGGGTGGATTACATGCTCTACTACTACGGTCGTCGTCAACAAATGTTCGGATAAATATAAATGCGCAGGTGTTCGGATATGAATGTCCATGCAACGTGGTTATGTACATGCAAGGGACTACATGCGCCCAATATGTCCTCTCAAACAAACAGCTGCCTCCATCAATTCAGAAACAAATGTTAAAATCACATTTGTCATGTATTCATTCGATAAGTCGTACACCTGTTGAGTTAAACGAGGTACAAAATAATACACGGAAAACCACGTTTGACAAATGATGAGGATGATTGATATATATATATATACCATGACATGAGCATAAATCATTTACAATATCAGGCGAACGATGAAGGTATTTGAAGAAAAAAAAAATTAAGTCATTTGAAGTTGCAAACGGCGATTGGAATCTATTATTATTATGATGATTATAATTATTATTATTATTATTATTATTATTCATAAAAATTTCATAATCACATTAGTCATTAAAATGGTGGCGCAATCCACAATGATGTCATTCTAGACATATTTAAATATATATATATATATATATATATATATATATATATATATATATATATATATATATATATATCTATCTACTATCTATCAATATACAGTATATGTATGTATGTATTTATGCTGACATCACTGTGGATTTCCCCACCATCAAATTTATTATTATCATTATTATAATTATTTTTTTCAAATGTCTGTACAACATAGAAAAGCTCAATATTTACTCAGTTCGTCGGAAAGCTTTAACAAAATACCCAGAGAAAAACAAAGTAAACTCCGGTAAAAAAAGTATTTACTTGAATATGAAGAAGTCATAGAAACAAGTATATATTTTATAGTCCTTCATTGACAATTATGACATAGTATGTTTAATAAATAGAACAAAAATCGATTAAAAGAAAAAAAATTGCAACCACCAATTACAACGCCACAATCTAAAAACAGCCTACTCGTTAAAAAAAAAAATGTAAAAAGCATAACTTAAATCAGCAGCCAATGTTAAAATATATAAAAAAAATATATAAAATTATAATAAATTATATGAAGGATATCATATATATATACATATATATATATATATATATATATATATATATATATATATATATATATATATATATATATATATATATATATAAATAATAAGACACTTTACAAAAGAATCAGCTAACAGTAAGAACAGGCCTGGATACAGACAGATAAAAAAAAAACACACACACACATTTTCCGTTTTTGAAGAAATATTGACATTGTTTCATGCACATTCATTACTTCCCTTTCATTATTCACTGTATCTTTTTATGACGATGGAACTAACCCCAAAGCCCCTCCCCCATCCCCGGAAAAAAAGATTAAAGGTACAATTTATCTTGCGAGTTCGCATTTTATGCCGCAAAAGGAAACACACGCACACATACACTGTTGTAATGTCACAAATACCCGATTTTTTTTTCTAAGCGATTCGCGAAAACCTTCCACCATTTTAAGAGGAGGGCCTATCGCTTTTTTTTTTCTTTTTAGGGTAGGTCCACTCCTTTTCTCTTCCGACTACCCATTCTGGTTTCCTACGGCCCTGGACTTGGAAAGGTCAATAGGATGTCCTTCGCAAACGCCCATACATTAAAAAATCGAAAGTTAACCTATTGATGCACAAAATTTGAACAAGCTAAAAATAATGTAGGAGTCAAAATATATAGAGGCACTAATTTTCTTTAAAAACATTAAGCTATCAATATGACAGTCATTAGTGAGTGCCTCACTCACGAACCTGCCAAGCAGTGAAGCAGCCTTTCTGTCTTGATTAGAATGAGGACTGTCAATTCCTTTCCGTCTTGATTGGAATGAGGACTGTCAATTCCTTTCCGTCTTGATTAGAATGAGGACTGTCAATTTCTTTCTGTCTTGATTGGAATGACGACTGTTTTTCTGTCTTGACTAGAATGAGGACTGTCAATTCCTTTCTGTCTTGATTGGAATGAGGACTGTCAATTCCTCTCTGTCTTGATTAGAATGAGATGAGGACTGTCAATTCCTTTCTGTCTTGATTAGAATGAGGACTGACAATTTCTTTCTGTCTTGATTGGAATGACGACTGTTTCTCTGTATTGACTAGAATGAGGACTGTCAATTCCTTTCTGTCTTGATTAGAATGAGGACTGTCAATTCCTTTCTGTCTTGATTGGAATGAGGACTGTCAATTCCTTTCTGTCTTGATTAGAATGAGGACTGTCAATTCCTTTCTGTCTTGACTGGAATGAGGACTGTCAATTCCTTTCTGTCTTGATTAGAATGAGGACTGTCAATTTAAATGTCTCGTCGACTGATCCGTTTGACAGGAGCTACAGACTGGGACCAGTCTCCTATCTCCACTCGGAAATAAATATCTATGGATGATATGCGTCTATCCAATACACAGTCCCATTAAAATTATGTTGGTCCTCTGGTCAAGGTGATGTGAAATCTGCCATTCTTAAACGATGGTCAAATGCCTTCAGCTATATACTGTTAGCTAAGCTATCCCATTTAGCTTGCCAATTAATTCTCAAGTAAGAGCAGCCGTTAGAAGATGTGATCTATAGTCACGATGAGTCACTTGGCAAATAATGGGGGTGGTCAATACTTGGGTGGGTGACCACAACACTAAATACCACGCTGTCGGCGTGTAAGCTCTCGTAACCATTGATGAACTTTGCGGTAGACTTTGGGAGTCTGGTGGGAGTGGCAATGTGTCAGAGAAATATTCAATAAAAACAAAAAACTGTGAAGGACAAAATATAATCAAATATAGTGGAATGCATATGAACCCAGCACTATATAACAATTGATCTATGAGGATACCTCACATCCCGTGATGAGATTCGAACCCAAGCACAATGGGTTGGGGAGTGGTTAAGACCAGTAATTGGGTTCGAATCTCACCGCAGAAGTTGCGGTCAAGCGGTTTAGCCCCACCCATCGTCGTGGGTTCGAATCTCAATAATGATTCTGGGGTTTCTTCATTTGTTCTTTATTTGGACTCGGGGATCCAAAGAGAGTGAGGAAATCGAGATATCAAAAGGTGATTTCGGCTACATAAACAAACTTATGACAAATATATATATTCTCTCTCTCTCTCTCTCTCTCTCTCTCTCTCTCTCTCTCTCTCTCTCTCTCTCTATATATATATATATATATATATATATATATATATATATATATATATATATATATACTATATCTATATATATATATATATATATATATATATATATATATATATATATATATATATATATATATATATGTATATATATATATATATATTTATGTATATATATATATATATATCTATATATATATATATATATATATATATATATATATATATATATATATATATATATATATATATATATATATACACACACACATACATACGTAGAATACCATGTTACCATAATGCATCTTCTGGGAAGTCTTGTTTATATATAATACAGTACATTCTTCCGACGTATTATCTTTCGTACTTGACTACACACAATAATAATAATAATAATAATAATAATAATAATAATAATAATAATAATAATAATAATAATAAGCTCAGAACAAAAAAAATAAAAAAAAAAAGCAGCACCAAGAGCAGTACGTGGGTGGCATAGCCATCGGAGAACCTGAGACGATAATCCACGCATTTCTCCGGAGCGGCTCAGCTCCTTCCTTGCGACAAACAGGTTGTCGTGCGCGTGTCTGTATTGGCCAGGGACGTGACGAGAATGAGGATTGATGCCGAGGGACAAGGAAGCGACGTCGGGAGGACGGACTTCGGGGGAGAGGACGATGGTCGTTTCCTATATAAAACTGTGGACTTGTCGAAGGCGATTCGTGAGGAGGTCAAGTGTGATTGCGGAGTATCATAATGGTAATTAAAATTACAATTTTTATTTTTGTTTTATTATTTTCTGTTAATGAAAACGGAACGAACAACCTTTTCAGTTGAAAAATATAAAATTCAGGGGCAAATCTATACAGGAATTCTTTATAAACCCTAATTCAGTACAATTTATATACCATGAATTTCGTAGATTTGACATGCCTTATTAATAAACTTCGCCCTGCCATTCGATTTGGTTTAACTATAATTAACGAGCGTTTAGTGGCAATAACCAAACCAGTTATTCCATATCAAAAAAATAATTCAGTTCCTAAATACTCCTGAAAAAATAAACGCTCACTGGTCAATCGGTTTGAATAATTTAATTAACTTTTCAAGCAAATTCGCTCCCAGGTTGTCTATTTCCTGAATCATTTAATATGAACTTTTTATTTTCTATTTATTATGAGGCGTGTCTGTCACAGCCTATAGGTTCAATTATCTACACACCTTTTCTTGTGGGACCGGGTTTGTTTTAGGCACTTTGCCTCCCAACCCCATGGCCACATCTTAAAAATTAGATCTCAAAGAACTCATTGATTGATTTATTTAGCCTGGCGTCGCAACAACTATAGCCACCGACGCCTTAATCTGAAAAGAACTGCCGCGTTACCAAACCTTCCATATACAACTTCTAAAAGTTGCGAACAAACTTTAGAAATAAGACAAAACTCACTTCCAGAACACCATAGTATCATTATTAGCATTCAGAGGCCCAAAGCCAATTCATCCACCCTATCAATCAATCAGCCTTCAACTACTTCGTCAATCAATAACAGAATAACGAACGATATCCCCGTACCTCTCTCGCCGCCAGATCAGCCATTTTGTCCCATAATTGCTACGCGTTTAAGCCAAGACTTCTATAGGTGCCATCCATCACGGATCGTGACGGCATGAATCCCCCTTCTTCGCCCTGTGGGGTCCTGCACCCCAGCCCAACCCCAAACCAATCTCTCAACCCATTCCCTAAACAACTACCCTAAATTCAAGGTCCAGGTCCCTTAAATCTAACAGTACTCAACCGTTTTAAAGTTTCGTTTTGCAAGTTTAATTACTGTGCACTGTGTGCAAATTTAGGTATTCAGAGAATTCTATCTAAATCGAGGGTGCAGATATTAAATTTAAGTGTTTTTAAATTGCTATATATTTCATAATATTTTTTTTTCATTTTAAAAATTGGCAAATAGTGTTCCTTGAATAACGAAGAATTTGTCATCTAAAAAACAATACGAACTTTTGAGAACTACATCTGCCTTAGATACCTAAATGAACATTACTTCATGGCAAAAAGAAAATAAATAAAACAAATAAATAAATAAACAAAAAAATCATTAAAAAAAAGTTCATTGAAAATATGAATATCGTTTAATTACATTGGAATAAAGTTCACTAAGCAAAAAACACAATTACTTCACTGACCAAAAAGCATAATTACATCACTAAATTGATCAAGTATCACTAAATGCCTACTTGCAAACTGAAGCCTGTAAAGAAGTGCTGCTGTTTAAACTTGAATAATATACGAAGAACACAAGATTACTAAAAAAAAAAAAGAAAAAAAAGACAGAGTTATCAAATGTTTTCCCTGAAAAATAAGGAAGGACAAATGATCATTCATAAACAAAACGCAGGTACATCAAATCCACAGTCTCCCTCCCTACCTCCCTCTCTCTCTCTCGTTAACAGCTCAATTATGACCAGACCAATTTGCATGACAATTAGTGGGAGGAGGGGCGAACACAAGGCGAAACCAAAAGGTGTACGGGGCTCATTAAAAAAAAAAAATCATAAAAGAACGTTTCCATACAGTTTTTCATCTCTGTGACCGATACTCACGATATTACACAGGCGTTGATATATGTATGTTTGAGTATGCGCATACTTATATACATACACACATATAAATACCCTTTAATATCGAATAAATTTTACCTTGTGAATAACTCACACCTACAGGAAATTATACATGATAAGCGCGTCTACCTTGGTCATGTTTAGAACCTACGCCTTTTGGGCTTGATACAGCAATGACAGTGACATCCATTTAGCCTGTTCAGTATCAGCATCGATAAAAGTGACGGGTGACCCCACAAAGGACAAATGTTCATCCGGGGTCAGAATTGACAAGTCTCCTCTGTCAGAGTATGAGGGGCACTTTTGAAGGCATCCTATGTCCTTAACTCCTACAAAGTCAGAGAGGATGCTGAACTTAACTTGTTAATTAATGAGTAACTGGCGTCACAACCTGTGGTCATCAATAGCGTATACGATACTGAAATGAAATTGGTCAGTCATTCATTAAGTTTTCATTTGACATCGACAAAGAAAACACACAATTAGAAAATGTTTTTGTCACACGTCTTGAGGTTAGGATCTACTTACTTGACCTATATATATATGGTGTTCGGTGCTTATGGTAAAATGTACCCCCAGGCGCTGTAAATCAGTATTTTGGCCCTCCGCCCCCCCAAAAAAAATAAACCGATAAATTTTTATGGGTCAATTTCATAATCCTTGTGAATGAATGAACCTCTACCAAAAACTTCATGCGCCTTTTACACTGCACTACAGTTTTTAACAAATAAAAAAGTATCGCATTTGGTAATTACACGAAACTTTCCTTTGGAACGTTAATGAAAAATGTCAACTTAATTAACTAGAGCACGATAAGAAGTTCATACGAAATCATCATAAAGATCACCCTGTCTACGAATCGTAAAAAAAAAAAATAAAAAATAAGGATATCTAATTATGAGACGAACAGCTGCTCAGAAACATCAATCATCATTAAACTGTCAAAGCATACATCGCGAACACTTAATAAATGCAATAAGAAGTCGCGGGCACCAAATCTTTTGCTCGCTTCAACTAGCAATTGACAGAGGGTGACACACCACTTGTCACTTTCCTCATCATCCCGTGCAAGACATTTCTTTACCATATTCACTTCTCTCTCTCTCTCTTTTAGACTGTTTGCCTTTATCAAGAGATTATAGAGTCTACACAGACCCATTTCAGTGTATTTTACACCTTTAGTTTTCAGTAGAAATGGTTCAGATATTTATACATAAATTTCTATCGATTGCTGATGCACAAATATCCTCCACTATCACAAATATTCTCCACTGTCTCTAATTTTCTGAATCTCTTCTTATTCTCAAGGCTGAGACTCTCAAGGATAAGATTAAAATTGTTGCTTTATAATGTTTCATCTCTTCGCCTACAGTTCAGCCATTAACTCAAGAGAGCATAAACGCTACCTTAAAATAGTGGATGCCATTTGTTCAAAATTTTATACAAGTGTATTTAAATATTTGTTTCTTCTGTAATTATAATCCGACGTAGGTCACTCCCACAATATGAGATTTACGATACAGTATCATGACATTTAAGCCCGACGCAACCTTGCAAATGGCAAATGCCTGGCCAATAACAGCGCTAACGTAATTATGTTAATGAAGACGGCAGAGGGAAGTCCCAAATTGGTCTCATGATGACAAAAATTTTCCTTTTTCAGAGAAATTACAGAAAGACCATATTCCTAACTACCAAACTACTGTTCCATATTTAATTAAACCATAAATCAAAATGCGTTAGATTTTTCATAATTTCACTATCAATAATAGTACTTCCAATTTCACTATCAGTAACAGTGCTTGATTTCAATATTTGCATGTAACTCCGACTTAGGAAAATATAAGATGCTTTTTCGTAAATATAAACATAAGACTTTTCAAAAATGTTATCATGAATAAAATATGTTAAAATACCTCAACATATAATCAGGGTGAGCAAGCACCACTAAGCTCATCATTACGTACCATGATTTATGTAAAAAGCATTTGCAAACTTGTGTTGTTCAAATATTTTTCCTATCGTCTGGTTCAAAACATGCATCTCACACAATTCTGCAACATATAATAATAATAATAATAATAATAATAATAATAATAATAATAATAATAATAATAATAATAATATTTTTGCTTTTAATGGTACTGTTAAACTGCCTTCCGGTTGAAAGCTTTTTTTGCTGAAATATTTTGCAAATATTAAATAAAAAAATAAACTAAAACAAAAATTTTTAGCGCTGGATAAAAGTTTATGAGAGCAAATGGAACGTTACCACACACATACACACACACACAGAGAGAGAGAGAGAGAGAGAGAGAGAGAGAGAGAGAGAGAGAGAGAGAGAGAGAGAGAGAGAGGGGATTTTGCACGGTCGACCTTATGTACCAAAGCTTTCCAAACTTGCTGATCATAACAGTATATGGGTGGAGACAAAACAAAATAGCCCGCTGGGTGTGGTTCTTCCATGAACTGTCAGTGGAGGAGAGAGAGAGAGAGAGAGAGAGAGAGAGAGAGAGAGA
Source organism: Macrobrachium rosenbergii (assembly GCF_040412425.1). Taxonomy (NCBI): domain Eukaryota; kingdom Metazoa; phylum Arthropoda; class Malacostraca; order Decapoda; family Palaemonidae; genus Macrobrachium; species Macrobrachium rosenbergii. Next base: position 33,085,962 of record NC_089763.1, on the reverse strand, counting down.
GAGAGAGAGAGAGAGAGAGAGAGAGAGAGAGAGAGAGATTTTAAATGTCCGCTCCTAGAACCTGATAATCGGGTTCAACTGTGTGTGTGTGAGAGAGAGAGAGAGAGAGAGAGAGAGAGAGAGAGAGAGAGAGAGAGAGAGAGAGAGACACGATCAACTCAATCCACGTAGATTATGGACAGCTATAAATTTTGGACAAGAGAAACGGCCAATTAGGTGCTGAATTCGCGCGCACACACACACATACATACACACACACGCACAAGCACACACACACAGACACACACAACGCAATACAAACAGAATTCTCTCTCTCTCTCTTTCCTTGAATTCACACAGCCTTGGAACTCCTTCACTCACCAAGAATTTCTTTTATGCCGTTTTGGGTGTGTGAGAGCGAGAGAGAGAGAATAATTCTCTCTCTCTGCCTCTCTCCGAATTTCACAAGCCAAGAATCTGCTTCGCTTCCTACATTTGTTCTACTGCTGTATGTGTGTGTGTGTGTGTGTGTGTGTGTGTGTGTGTGTGTGTGTGTGTGTGTGAGAGAGAGAGAGAGAGAGAGAGAGAGAGAGAGAGAGAGAGAGAGAGAGAGAGAGAGAACAATTCTCTCTCTACCCCAGAATTTCACTAACCATGGATCTACTTCACTTCCTACATTTGCTCTACTGCTGCTGCTGAGAGAGAGAGAGAGAGAGAGAGAGAGAGAGAGAGAGAGAGAGAGAGAGAGAGAGAGAGAGAGAGAGAGATTGTGCAAAAACGTGAAACACGAAACACGTCAGCTGTCGGTTTAGATCAATTCCCATTTCCCTATACACCTGTAACCACAGGAAATTATCGCTCCATAAATATTTATGGCTTATAGAGTCTGGTCTCTGGTAATACTGCTCCTCTTCTTGCTAAAGTATACTAAGAATATTACATCAACTATAATAATTGTTCAAACTATAATCATTATTTCGCTCACCAGTTAGAATACAAAAATTATCGTAAGATTTTATACACTAAAGTCGGTCACAAACCCGGATAAAAAGGTGTCGAGCATTAGTTACCAAATTTGCAACACCCCTGAAGGGTCTGGTGCGAACGGCAGTGGAATATGATGGCGTCTGAAAGCCACTCACAGAATTTTTAACTACTCGTAAGGGTCTCAGGGCCGGATTAAAGCAAAGTGCATTAAAAGAAAAAAATTTAATGTAGTTCCTATGAAATTTACAGTACATCATACCTCAGGGGTCTGATGCAAGCGTCAATAAATCATAATGAGAACCCGAAGATAACAGAGTAGGAAAATAGCATAAGCAAAATGTAATAAATACAACGATAGGCATTAAAATATACACTGATAATATCGGGTTTTTCCACTGAAACAGTTCAAAAAGATTATACACTACATATATTTTTTTTTTAAAAAGGATATCTCTCTCTCTCTCTCTCTCTCTCTCTCTCTCTCTCTCTCTCTCTCTCTCTCTCTCTCTCTCTCTCTCGCTTCCATTCAAACATAGCATATACAATTATTTTATTATAAATGGGGTATATAAACTTCATACCATTTTTCCCCATTCAAATAGAGTATTAGTATATATATCTTTATTCTATTTACGAACTGGATAGACGACATATCCCTTTTTTTTTTTTTTTTTTTTAATTAAACAAGGAATCTAAAACGAATATTTTTAGGTGGTACTGGTTTGTTATCTGAAATAAACCAGAGATGACTGCAAATCATTTTCTGATTTAAAACCTACATTCCTTACAAATTATAAAACATAAACGTGTACACCTCTCTCTCCCTCTCTCTCTCTCTCACACACACACACACACACACACACACACACACACACACACACACACACACATATATATATATATACAAACATATATATATATATATATATATATATATACAAACATACATATCTATATATATGTATATATACACATATTCATATATATATATATATATATATATATATATATATATATATATATATATATATATATATATATATATATATAATGTACATACACATATTCACACACATATGCATACATACGTATCTTAAATTCAATTCACTTCACTTTATCTTCACAGGCAAACTAAGGAAGCTTTCCCTCACCTTCGGATAATCTGACTGCAATTATCCGCAGACCAACGGAGGACAATAGCCATCATTATTTACATTTTAAAGATTCCATTTCCTCGGATTGCAAGTTCCTTGACAGGATTGCATATACAGTCATATGAGAGAGAGAGAGAGATATGTGAGAGAGAGAGAGAGAGAGAGAGAGAGAGAGAGAGAGAGTTTTATTTTGGTGACGACAAATATCGCAAGTGACCAGATAGCGAAAGATAAACATTTTTGCCTTTTGCAGGTCACGTGATCAACTGTTTTAGGTTTTGTTAAGCTAAATATTAAGTTCTTTTTCAAACTTTTTTAGTAGCAGTTTTAAGCGTCAATGAAGATTAATATCAATAAATAAATAGTAAGTGTAAATCTGTTATTATCATTATTATTTACAAACTTTTTTAGTAGCAGTTTTAAGCGTCAGTATATGGAGATTAATATCAATAAATAAATAGTAAGTGTAAATCTATTATTATTATTATTATTACACACACCAAAGGAGCTCAAAACCATCACTCTGTATACAGAATTTGTGAATGGCCCGTTCGTACCTTAACTTTCTCTCGATGTACCTGGCCACATTTACCAATGCCAGCCACCACATACGCCCCTCCCTCATTTCATAACCGCTTTCAGGAGTACCTGTATAAGTACCTACATACCCCATTGCACAAACAATGGTCGATAAACCGATATTTTTTTTTCTTGTAAGTTTGGCAGTGAGCATGTTTTACGTCAGCGATGTTTAAAGAGTAGCCTGGTAAGTGATGTTTGTTTTAGCACACTTACTTGTCTGTCCTGTCTATGTATAATAATAACATTGATGTAATAATAATAATAATAATAATAATAATAATAATAATAATAATAATAATAATAATAATTTCAAAAGAACAGTCTCAGAAAACCTGTCGGCTAAAAAATCGAACACTGTAAAATAATAATAATAATAATAATAATAATAATAATAATAATAATAATAATAATAATAATAATAATAATAATACTGCTAAACTGAGAGCAAATCAGACGGAATTGTGACCAATTTCTTCTATTTAAGGGAAAGAAATATGGAAATAAATTACTAAACCTTTGCACGGATACCCAAGAAATGACCATGAAAATTATTACCAAATAAAAAACAAACATCAATGAATTATGAAATTTTGGCTACAAATCCAAGCTCTGGGACATTTCCGGCTATTCAGTGCTCAAAAAGGTTCTCGTGCGTGTGTGTGTGTGTGTGTGTGTGTGTGTGTGATAAAAAAATATATACATACATACATACGTACACACACACATATATATACAGTGTATATATATATATATATATATATATATATATATATATATATATATATATATATATATGTAATCTATAAATTATACATATTATACACACACACACACACACATATATATATATATATATATATATACTGTATATCTATAAAATTCTTTTTAATAAAATAAACCATCAGATACTCGTTACAAATACGACAATCTTGCAAACAGTTCAACAAAGCGAAACCAAGATGGCCATCACCACGCTTTAGTGAAGACATTAAAAACGAGTTTCCTGCGACAGATAAAACAATTCTCTCTCTCTCTCTCTCTCTCTCTCTCTCTCTCTCTCTCTCTCTCTCTCTCTCTCTCTCCAGTTACTGTTCCCTCTTCCCCCCGAGCGAGCTCATTTGATTTATAGGAAAATAAAACTCACGCAATACCCGCAGGCTAACAGGACTACTGAACCCATCATCCCCAGGTACCATCATTCACTGTGCGCATTCTCTCTCTCTCTCTCTCTCTCCACAGTGTGTGTGTATAAATGTACAATAATGCAGTGTGTATGTTTACATGTACGTATATATACGTATTATATTATGTATATAATTTATATACGGTACAACACCCTAATACATAAAAAACATAAACACACAGGACAAAATTATCAATTTTATACGCAAGCTTCATCATCTTACCCACACCTCTCTATTTCCGTGTGTGCGGGTGTGTGTGTGTGTGTGTGTGTGTGTCCGCACCCCCCAAAAAACTCCTCCTATCCCTTCTTACCCTTTCTGCTCTTCATTATTAATTATCTCGTCGTTTCCCACGCCCCTCAGACTCCCATTTGCAACATACAAAAGGGTCTCCTTCTTCTTCTTCTTGCAGGGCAGGGATGGCTAAGCACCGTTTGTCTACCGACAGTCTTCGGCGCACCAGATGACGTCACGAACCACTGCGGCGGTACCACACGATTTTAAAGGGATTAAAGGAATGTGGATATTGCAGTCTGCTGAAGAACATGCCGATACCAATGGAATCGCAATATTAAATATAATATATTCACAGGTGCCCGATTTTGCCAAGGGCTAAAATACCATTACCTGAGGAAAGTAAATTATGAACAGGAAGATATTACCAGTTTGTGGTACCCTATGTGACGAACCACTAAGCCAAAACCAGGAAATATGGAACTGAAAAACTGTAGTTTCAGATTTCGACAGGAACCACCACGATGGGAACACAGGCTTCATTTATATATATAAAAATATACCGTCAACAATATAACAATTCTTAAATAAAGGGTATACAGGTACCTAATAAATTATTAAAAATAAAAAAAATACAAATATGCTACCATCCTTGGGCAACATCCTCGGTAATGGTAGCAAGAGGACAATAATAAAAAAAAAACTATTACATTTAATTTGCGAATCTCAGCCACAGTATAATGAGGATAATTAGATACCAGGTTCCTCAGGCACCGCTGTAACTAATATCATCCTAATTATAGACATAATGAAAACAGTCTACGGTACAAGATCTCGTCAGGTACTCCAATTACAGATAAATTGTTTTATAAGCATAAACGGTTTTTATGAACGAGAGGAATGGGGCGTCTTATAAGGATTAATGGCTTTTTAACTTTTAAATTTTTTATCTAAGCAAAGGAAAATTCTAATTTTATACGGTAAAAAATCACTGTGACCATCATCGATAAAAAGAATGCTTAATACACAGTCTAACGATGCTCACATCACACCCCTAGGGTCTATTGCAAGTTTCCTTATCGAATGCTGTTTTCACAAGGCAAGTTATTTACCCCTAGCTTAGCCCTTTCAATGGGAAATGTAACTGACTCTGTACTTGACCTCTGACCTTGTACCTGATCTCATATACTTATATTTCTGAAAAATTACTTAGTTCTTTTCCTACGCATACAAAGATCTGAAATTCATGGATAGCCTATAGAAGGAGGATGTTTTAAAAAATTTTGAAAAATGTATTTTGTGGAACTGGTAAAAATAAAAAAAAACTAGTTGGTATTGGGGAAAACTTGGCGTTCTCTCGTAAAAAAGACGGGGAGCAACATGCACCGTTCTAATCAGGGTGTAAATATTTGAATTTGCATATAAGCAAACAATAGGTGACGTCAATAATGTCATGAGCAAGACTCCGCATCAGTTAGTAACGTGAATTATGACGCGCAGGAAGAGAAATTAGAAAATTAACAATACAAATCAAACGAAACGTGTAAATCATCTAACAAAATTTTAAGGTTAAGATTTGCTTTCTTGACAGATGTAATAAAGAATCGATGTAACTTTGCTGACACATTCGCACTGACTTGCTGAATGCGTCGCGTAATAACTCTCTTTTTAATAGAGATAGCTGAAAATGGAATCCACTTTCCCATTACACACTTCAGAACCCACTGCCGCTCCCAAAGGACTCCCAAATTCTGTTGCAAGATTTAAGTAACAATAGTTATTTCTAGCCATGATATGCCACATTTTAGTCATATAGCCGTTCGATATTATAACTTAATTTCCTCGTATTTCTAGCCATGGTATGCCATCTTTTAATCACATAACCGTTCATTATTATAACTTTTTTTTTTATCTCGTGTCTCCGAATTTTGTAAACAGTAGGACTATTGTATGTACCCTGTCCATTTGTGTACTATATGGCCCTGGGCTGAAATAAACGATATTATTATTATAAGTATTATTATTATTATTGTTAGTATTATATACAACCGACTGGAAATCGTTGCGGTAACATTTGGAATTATATTATCTACCAAAGTAATAGGAAGTAACTTCACTTGCTTTGAATATGGAGATAATGAAAAAAAAAAAAAACAATTTGAACAGAAAGTCACTAATCTAACCGTGAGAGAGGTGAACAGAGCAATGACTGAGAGACTAGAAGATTTAGTATTAAACAATGACGTCACATTATTGTCAATGAAGTCTGTGACGTCACGCCACCATTGTCACTGAAGTCTGTGGCGTTACACAACCACTGTCACTGAAGTCGGTGACGTCACACAAGCGCTGTCACTGAAGTCTGTGACGTCACACAACCACTATCACTGTCACTGAAGTCTGTGACGTCACACAAGCGCTGTCACTGAAGTCTGTGACGTCACACAACCACTATCACTAAAGTCTGTGGCGTCACGCCACCGCTGTCACTGAAGTCTGTGACGTCAAACAACCACTGTCACTGAAGTCTGTGACGTCACGCCACCAACGTCACTGAAGTCTGTGACGTCACGCCACCTATGTCACTGAAGTCTGTGAGGTCACACAACCATTGTTACTGAACCCAGAAATACACTATTTCTACGACTCGTAATGAGAAAAATTATCAGTAACTACTTTTTCACACAGAGAGAAAAATCATATCAGCAACAACTACTCACTAACTGCAATTTACTGCAATAAAAAAATTCAATCCACGGCTGCATGAGGAAACTATTCGACCTTTAAACGGGACTGAAATTATGAGAAAAAAATGATCAAACTCCCTTTAAAGACCTTCTACCCGTATGGGAAGTCATTACTATTTCAAGCGCAATTCTGTATTCTGTATTAAAATGAAACTGCATAATTTGACGACAATCTACTGCACTTTTCACATTCGTTATCTGGGCCACCGGTACTCCAGTAGATTTTCTGTCAATGTCAGTTCCGTCTTCATAATAATGTACTACTGTGAAGACGAAATGAATAATGATTAAATAACTGTCAACAGAAGAACGCAAGGGATAGTAAATAAGACTTAACAATAATAACAATATAGTGGCAATAGGTAGTAATGTAACAAATCAGAAAAATATACAATACGAAGGAAGGTCAAAACCACCAAATAAAGAAAGAACAAGATCAAGAATGTGAAAAAAAATCAACAAATAAAACAAAATGTATAGTAGATTTAACAGCCAAATTTTTATGAATTGTATGAACTCTTAACTTATTCCCTCTTGTTTTCGGATATTTTCTCCTGAATACCTTTAATCCGAATTTGGGAAAGCAATGAACAAACATTACAACACGCCAGGTTTCTAGGCGTGATAGCGTACGTGGTTAAGTGCTGGGTTCGAATCCTGGCTGGAGAAAAAAAAGAAAAAGTTTCTTTCACTTCATTCCAATTCCAGATTAAGATTTTAATGCTTTCAGGGGAAAATGCATCCAGACATACTACTGGAAACAATTTAACAGTTCACTGGATGGTGGCTGTTGATCGACATATATCTGGCGATTGTGACCTGTACATTTCGTAAACTAATTTATTGATGCATTAACATTACAAATTTGATTCTAACATGAATCATGATACGATATCTGATAACTAACAAACGCTTTTAAAATTACAGAATACCCACTTACGGAAAACTATTAACATAATACTACATTAAAGAAACAAATGACAAAAGGAAAGCATTCCCATTTAAAATTTCTCGCAAGGAGTAATTAAATACTTGAGTTTAACCTACAAATATTAACGTTAAATACTTGAATTCAACCTACATATATTAACGCTCACTTCCAAACACCTGCACAGGATATCGCTCACTTCCTAAAAGCACGAAGTCGCTCCCTTTGAATGCGACTTGCTTCATTTGAAAATAACAGTTGTAACGTCTGTAATTATATTACAAGAAGTGCTCTGTACTCGTGTTACAAGAAGTGCTAGGTGAAAATGTTAAACGGAGTTACTAATAAAATTTCTATATAATGGGGATGATCATGAGGTATATATATAATGACAAGGATGACAATAACTGAAAATTAACAGTATCCGTAGCTTGATAAATACTATATGAATATAATCACAGACTTGTGCAAATTGTATATAAAAAAAGGGAGACATATTCTGAAGGTGAATCAAGCAGACGTATTACATCCCCCCAAAACCAAACACAATTAAATGCAGACGATGCTTACCAAAAACGGTTAAACCAATGTCAAATCACAAATTGCCCTTTGGCCAATTCTCCCCTCGGGGAAAATTGGATTTTAAAGACCTTTTCCCATCCTGCCATGTTGACAGCCGAGCCACGCATAAATTGCAAAAATACACTACACTTTATCGTTGTAATTTATAAATAAATTTAGTTCTTAAAAATTATTCCCCCGGTTTCGTTAGCTTTATAATACAGTTCAATATGCAGAAAACGTTTCCATAATATACAAGATGAAAACGCAACAATCCGATCATTCATATCAGCAAAGGAAGAACAGCAATGACGGATTTCAAATTAAAAGTAAGAAAGCCGAGAACAAGGGAAATATTTAGCAAAGAATTTGGTCTGATATACTCAACAAACAAACGCTTGTCCACTAATAATTATCCTAGCAAAAACACTTTCTGAAGATGGGGAAGTACTACCTCACCCCTACAACTGTGGATATCTATGACCAAGATGCAACTTCACAGTCCAAGTGGTACCTAAAATATCCTTCCTTCCTGGGTACTTGAAATAAAAACGAACAAACGTAGCAAAGTATTCCAGATACTTTGGATTACTGGCAATGGTTCACAGTGAGACTTCAATAGAAAGCAAGGCCAAGAGAAAGAGAAGGCCTGCTCACTCGCCCCCAAATCCCCAAAGTAGGCGGAGCTTTGTCTACCTCCTTATTACGTCAGCAGGTGAATTGCCGTAACGAGCAGGTACCTCTAAGATACGTCATCGCCTACGTAGTAACCCCAGGTGGGAGGCGACTCCACCCAAATGGGTAGACCTTGTCTCTCTTGGCCTTGACAGAAAGTTGTCATGAAAAAAATCATCGCAGGGGATTCTTGAATCAGTAGTAGGCCTGATCTGTGGTCTCAGCAAACGAACATTATTTTGGTAGGGTATCAGAAAAACTCGTGTCAAGCTAAGCAACTAGCAACAAACCTCATGAGTCTGGCGTGAGTGCAGTGGATCACGATGCAGCCCAAATAACTTATTAACAGCCCCAATAACTTATTAACAGAGGGCGTGAGAGATCGGCAATCAATGACATTCGCTGGCCACCCATTGCTGGAAACCACCTTTGATCGCATGTGACAGGACAACACACAAAGATGACAACAATAATAATAAAGAATGAGAGAGAGAGAGAGAGAGAGAGAGAGAGAGAGAGAGAGAGAGAGAGAGAGAGAGAGAGAGAGAGAGAGAGAATAACTAACCATGTTCGAGTTTCACAATCCCTGTTCTTTACAGCTGATTAAGGATATTTTACTGACCTGTTGGTGGTAATGCTGAATACAAAATGAGTCAAGACTGGAGCTGAAGATGATAACTAGGCATGGCGACAATCAGTTATACTGTTTACTGAGAATGATTTGAAAGAGTAAAGTTTAAACTGATTTGATGTAACCGGGATGTTTATTGAAACGACCTAATTTTAACGATTGGGGTTATACGGATTTAGAATCCAACTGAGAATTACTTAAATGGGGTTTGATGCGAGGTGAGTGGTCATTAAGAACGACTAAGAGTCTTTCAAGACCCGCTGAAAATGGTAAACGACACTGTGTATAAAATGTTGGAGTAAGAATTATTGAATTTACTGTGCCTCCGTTCATATTCTCTTTCTTCCATCTTACTTTCCATCCTCTCCTAACAACTGATTCGTGGTGCAACTGAGAGGTTTTCCTCCTGTTACACCTGTCAAACCTTTTACTGTCAAATTCCGTTTCAGGGCTGAATGACCTCATAGGTCCCAGTGCTTGGCCTTTGGCCTAAATCCTATATTCAATTCAAGAATGATTGAAAGTAGCATTCAAATGGCTTAGGTGAAGAGCATTAAATGTTGACTGAGACTGATTTAAATGCCCTGATGTTAAAGATCAAATGGAACTTGACTTTAACTGGAATGGAATTAATTGGCGGCCAAAGTCAATTGAGAATGCTTAAATGGAGCGAGATTCCATTCACTTAATTAGTTACGTATCTGAATAAGCTGGCCACATGACAGCAAGGACCCTCCTGTTCTGAGACCAACAAGCGCTGGACATAATGACTTCTTGCTTCTTTCCATCAATCAAATCTCAAAAGGAAAAAAAAAACTAAATAGCTAACGTCTGACACATTAATATGTCTGACAAGCTCTCGCATTCCTGTCCCGTCCATCAAAACAAGTTATTATGCGTCCATTCGACAAACTGTCGCCTGAACGCACGCCAGTAGTGTTTGCATGGTTCGTCATTAATTAGCTTCTTGCACTGGTAAAATAATAATCTAGTGGTCGGTGCGCGTTCCAGTGATTATAGTTTATTTTTATTTCTCTTCTTATTCTGACTCATGCCAGACAGGTAATTATTCTCAACACCACAAGTTAATGAGCGTAGGTTTGAATCCCAACTGGAAATTGTCAGCTTCTTCATATGTTCCCGGTACGGGTGCAATGCATATAGGATTTGAGTGTTCGAACGGTGTGAGGAGGGCTAATAGGTTGTTGTTGTTGTTATTATTATTATTATTATTATTATTATTATTATTATTATTATTGGAGAAGCAAATCCACAGTTATGTATATGTCCATATATTTAAAGATAAATCAATATAGATAGCTTTCGGGAACCTTTTCAATAATGTATGCATGAGATTGAAAAGGGGAACCGCACAAGTTCCCGAAATCTATCTATATTGATTTATCTTTAAATATATGTACATATACATAACTGTGGATGTGCTTCTCCATTTTAAGACTCATGCTACTATGAGTATTTTTTAATTATTATTATTATTATTTTCTTCTCACCAGGGCTGACATTTGCTAATAACTGGCCGATGTTCAGGCCTTACTGATAAGGAGTAGTATCTGAAAAGTCCCTCCTTTTCGTTTTTAACTTTGTACATAAATATTTTTAACATTACTGTGGCTTTTAATTCTCGATATTATAGCCTCGTTACAGGGTCGACTGGTTTCATTATCATTATGCACAACGAGCATATTTTTACATGGACATGCCGTTAAATCATACACTCGCCAATATGTCTCCAAAGACCAGAATGGCCATACGTGAAAAGCAAACACAAGAGCAAAGTAAAAATACGGCTACTTGGCATATTTAATAAATGACACAAAAGAATAAGCATATGAATATAATTACAGAGAGTTATTACAACAGCGACCGGGGAGGAAAATGGGATTTGAGTGAACTCTCAACCACTGGTATAAAACTAATTTCTCTTAAAAGCAAACTGAAAATTGAAAATAAAATCTAGCTAGCGAGAGAGAGAGAGAGAGAGAGAGAGAGAGAGAGAGAGAGAGAGAGAGAGAGAGAGAGAGAGAGAGAGAGAGAGAGAGAATAATTAAAGTATAAACGGACATAATCTCAGAATCTGCCTATTATTGTCAATAATAATTCTACCTGACAACGAAGTCTACCTGTACGCAAAATAATCTAAAAAAGATAAATAATAAATAAAATCTAATGAAAAACACTGGCGTAAGAGTATTCCACTCTGGTATGCCTGGCATGTAACACGTGTGCGTACGCATAAGGTTGCGTGCGCGGAGGAGGGACTAGGTAGTAAAAGATCATATTTTATTGTTGTAATCCAGCTGGGGGATGGTGCAAGTGGTCGAGAGAGAGAGAGAGAGAGAGAGAGAGAGAGAGAGAGAGAGAGAGAGAGAGAGAGAGGCACGACAGGTAGTCGCTGATCAGATCCTAATTAGAGGTGATGGGTTGGTGGATAGTTGAGCGAAAAAACATGTTATGAATATGAAGGAGGAAGAAAGGGGAGAGGAGGAGGAGGAGGAGGAGGAAGAGGAGGTGGGACAGAAAATAAGAAAGGGAGGAGGGGGAGAGAGAAAGAGAAGGACGGGAAGAAAGAAAAAAAAAGTGTCTAAACAATAGAGGTACATGAGGGTTAGCCAAACCTTCTTCTGTTCAACGCCATGTTATAATGTCCAACGTCAAGACCAGAAGAAGAAGAAAAAGAAGAAGAAGAAGAAGAAGAAGAAGAGAGAGAGAGAGAGAGAGAGAGAGAGAGAGAGAGAGAGAGAGAGAGAGAGAGATTCAGCATTATCCGGTGAGTGCTGAAGTTCTTGTATGCAACAAAAATCTTAAGCTTTGCTGTTTTATTTTCAACTAAGATTGAGATGCAGATTACATACCATCGACAACCACTGGCTGTGTAGGATTTGAGAGAAATCATGACCAAATTATGGAAAATTATATGGTAAATGAATAAATGACAAATAACCCATTATTATTATTATTATTATTATTATTATTATTATTATTATTATTATTATTATTATTATTATTATTATTATTACCAAACAAATTTGCTAAGGCATGAAAAAAAAGCTAAAGTTGGAATTAACTATCAAAGCAAGTCCACATTAAAAATAATAAATATATAAAACAAGGGAATATAAGTGGAAAAATGAAGTAGATGATGACAATAATAATAATTACATTTGTTCCCTTTTATAACGAGGGGATACATTTCTTTATCTCCAGGAGAGACAAAAGAAAAAAATATTGTCCTTAGGGCGCAATTATCTCCAAACTTCCCCAGCATTATCCCCGGTCCATTTTCCCCAGAAACCTCCGATAAGGTCTTCAACGTTTCCTCTTCTCTCTCTCTCTCTCTCTCTCTCTCTCTCTCTCTCTGTCTATTATTCTGACCCCTATCCCCTTTTCTTTTCCCTCATCCTTTCCATGGCCTCCATCTTCCTCCTTTCGCAGACATGCATCGCGACTCCCCCATACGACTCTCCTGAGTCTCCTCCACAATTCATACTGACATTCTCAGCGGTAGCCACCCCCCCCCCCCGGGGGGGGGGAGAAGGGAATCCTCACCCGGGGTGAGGAGGTCCCCTAATCCCCCCTCAACAACCCACGGCCATAATGGATGTCCGATTGTAAGTTCTGGGGTCTCTGTTCTCTTCAGTCCGTACTATACTTAAGAGGGCATCATGGTTATTAAAATTACTCATTAAAATGGGTACTCCCACGGGGATGCCCAAGGTTATCACCTGGGGTCTGTCCTTATCCCCATACCCAACACCCTCAAAAGCCCCACCAAAACCAACCTTATGTCCCTCTCTCTCTCTTTCTCCTTTGCCGAGATTCAATGACCTGGTTGAACTCACAACCCACTTCAGTCTTTCTCCAGCAAGTTTTAGAACCCAGAGCTAACCCAAACCTTGTAGGTACCCCTCCTTCGTCAAACCCAAAAGAAACCCCCCTCCACCCCAACATCCTCTCCATTTCCGTCAACCCCCAACCCTAAAGTCCTCTCCATCTCCGTTAAACCCAAAAGAAATCCCCCTACCCAAACAATGTCCTCGCCACCGCCAACAACCCACGCCCATGTCCCCTCCACCTCCGTCAAACCCAAAAGACCCCTCCCCAACCACATCCCAACATCCTCTCCATCTCCGTCAAACCCCTTCCTCCCCCCAACTCCTCCAAACCAATCCCCTTAGCCACGATGCTACTATACCTCAGCCAAGAACCTCCTTTTTCTCCCTCCACCCCCTATAACATTAGCATCATCCTCCCCCCCGCTCCTCCTCCTCCGCTCACAAAATCTCCAACTTCCATCCAAACCTGACTTCTTCCCTTCTTCTACCACCACTGCCACCACCACAACAACGAGACCCTTCCACCACCATCAAACACCACCACTACCACCACCACCACCGGAGGGGTCTATGCGTGGCGGTCACATTCCCGAGCCACTCAATTGACTGAGTTACGACGGGACGACCCCCGTTTGTCTTAGGTAGGCGGCTGGTCGGTTACATGTGCTGAATGTTGGGGCCATAAACAGACATTTCTTGATTTACTCAGGAATGAAAAAAAAAAAAACACAATACAATGAAAAAAATAAAAGGTAACTTAATGGATAAACTTCTTCCGACATGAAAAGAAAAATAATATTAACCCCACAAAATAAACAAACTTCTTCGACCACTCCATACAATATATATGTATATATATATACACATACATATATATATATACATATACACACACACACACACACACACACACACACACACATATATATATATATATATATATATATATATATATATATATATATATATATATATATATATATATATATATATATATATATATATATATATATATATATATGGCCGAATGGGTTAGTGCGTCCCTGTAGTCCTGAGTCCTCGTCTGTTGCTGGTTCGACCCCACGGGACGGTGGACTTATTATCAACTAAAAATTCCCCTTCGGTAACATATATGAAAATATATTATTTCCGAGGTAGAGCGAATAGGATATTAAAGGACGTTTGTAGCTTTCTGATTGTATATGAATCACGGTGATGTTATAAATAGTCACACATATATATATATATATATATATATATATATATATATATATATATATATATATATATATATATATATATATATATATATATATATGTATATAATGTTTCTGAGAGTTTCTGAGAGAGAGAGAGAGAGAGAGAGAGAGAGAGAGAGAGAGAGAGAGAGAGAGAGAGAGAGAGAGAGAAATTAAATTTTCATGGAAATCACTGCGAGACGCAGACACTAACCTTACATAGCCAAGACCCCCTCCACGGCCCTAACAAAATGGATCTACAGAAAAAAAATAATAAAAAACTAGGACCAACCTCCGAAAAAAATAACAGACCTGCCTCTTAAAAGAGCCTAAAGTTACATGGATCGTTCATGTCTTTGCCTCGGCGCAAATATACTCATTATACGAATCTTTATCTTCCATAATTTTTTCATTACATAATACAGCGTTTTTCCCATCACCATCGACCCAAGTTTCCCATTTTCGTGATGAAATCCACATCAATATTTGCATTTTATCTGTCCTTGTCTTTTCATGGTAATGCTTAGAGCAGGTACGTGGGTAATGAAAGGACGACTAAACGTACCTGACGTACTAGCGGAAAAACAATGGCGTCAACGGTAGGCATCTAAAGATAAGGTTGCGGGGGCCACTTTTTTTTTTTTTTTTTGCGTCCTTCCGTGAGCCTTACCACAAAGTAGCCAACTGTTTTTCTACGTCAGTGCAACACCGAAGTCACGTGAAGGTTATGCCAAGAGCAAGAGCATGCGTGACGTCAATTGTGATAAAATATCGTCAAATGAGCAGGTATCATGCGAAGGCAAATTGGCTAACTGCTTTTTAATATATCTGCTCACGTAACAATTCACCTTAACTGTACGAAAATGAAAAATTCTGCTTGCAGATTTTCACTCTATCGGCTAGTTCACAATACGAGGGACAAAACGGAATTTCACGCCTTTAATGAATGATTTATTTAGTCTATACTTCATTCTGTAAACTAGAGAGAACTGCACGTCAAACCGTTATTGTAATCTGCAGTATTCTAATTCTCATACGGACAAGTGAACAAGAATAACCACTGAAACACTAAGTACTATCTGAAAGGAGCATAGAATAATATATATATATATATATATATATATATATATATATATATATATATATATATATGTGTGTGTGTGTGTGTGTGTGTGTGAGTGTGTGTGTAAAATGTAAGTAAATAAATATAGAGATGAATACGCAGTAACATACTTGATTAGGAAGACGAAGTGCATTTGTAAAAATATATGCAAAGCTTCAAGCTTACATCTCTCGTCCATCCTTCTGTGGATATATATATATATATATATATATATATATATATATATATATATATATATATATATATATATATATATATATAGAGAGAGAGAGAGAGAGAGAGAGAGAGAGAGACGAGAGATATAAGCATTAAGCAGTAGGGGAAAAGGTGCCATTTGGCGTCCTGAACATTTGGCGTCCTCAAGAAAGGGTGTCATTTGGCGTCCTCAATTATTATTTATTTTATTTTTATATTTTTGGTGAAGAAAATAAATAACATGCAATTTTATTTTTATATTTTTGCTTTCGAAAATAACATGCATATATAAAAAAAATTATGTTGTAAGTAAGGGGAAAAGGTGCCATTTGGCGTCCTGAACATTTGGCGTCCTCAAGAAAGGTGTCATTTGGCGTCGTCAATTATTATTTATTTTATTTTTATATTTTTGGTGAAGAAAATAACATGTAATTTTATTTTTAAATTTTTGCTTTCGAAAATAACAGGCATATATAAAAAAAATTATGTAGTAAGTAGTGGAAAAGGTCCCCGAACTGATATGAGAGAGGTCCACTGAGTGACTTATCAACTGTCGCATGACTGACGAGATGAATCAATATAAACTATCTGTTATTAATCCCACTTTATCGATAAGAGTCTGATTAGGAGGAGGAGACACCTTGCCGAACAGATCTGAACTGATATTAGAGAGCCCCACTGCGAGACTCAACCACAGTCGTGTGACTGATAAGAGCTGAACCGATATAAACTAACTGTTATTAATCCCACACTATCGATAAGAGTCTGATTAGGTATCCGCTGCTGATATGATTTAGACCTGCCGCGTGACTCATGAACAGGTGTATCACTGATAAGAGTTGAAGCGTTATAAACTATCTGTTATTAATCCCACTCTATCGATAAGAGTCTGATTAGGTATCTATCTGTTATTAATCCCACTTTATCAATAAGAGTTTGATTAGGAGTGGCGTCCCACTATATAATGTATGAGTTTGGCGAGACGGACACCAGTTCACAGAATGCGTAGCTGTACTCCACAACATCCCACCAGCAGAGATGGGTAATTCCAGCAGCTCCAGCAGTGGCGATGACAGTTCGAGCAGTAGCAAACAGCCAATACCATGGGATTTATTAATACCATCAGTGGCAAAGACATTGCGCAGGAGGAAGAGTAGCGCTAATGGCGGAAGAAGAAGAAGAAGAAGCAGTGAGAGAGGTCAGAAAGGATCGAACCCAAGACCCATCCCTGCTGAAGAGAACACTACTCTCAGCTCTGGTAATAATATAATAATAATAATAATAATAATAATTTAATTTTTCATATATGATGCAACACCAGTCTACGTGAATATTGCCGCTCTTTTTACATATAAAACTTTCCATTTTATAATTAAAAATTTGCCACAGCCATTCCTATTTTGCAGCCTCTCATAACACCCACACTACTCCTCTGCCGAGCGAAGCAAGGGTAACCTCTGTAGGAGAGAACACAGCTACTCCTGTATCTGGTAAGAATAATTCATTTTGACCAGTCTCCATAAAATAAAACATTGTCACCTTTTACATATAAAACATTCTTTTGATACTTTTAAAATTCACCACAGCCACCCCTATTTCGCAGCCTCCTCCACCTCCACTTTGAATGCCTTTGTCGCACCTCCACCGCCGACCGTTGCACCTCCACCGAGTGAAGCAAATGAGATGGAAACATCTACAGCGAATGCTGGAAGACACTGTCGAGTAGGTGGTGCCAAACAGCGAGTGCCCCAGCAGCAGGAAGCACCATTGCTTGACAGGGAAGGAGAGGTAGGCAACTGGATTGTGAATGCCATCACATACTCGACTGCAGTGGGAACGCAAGTCGATGTGACAACGGCACTCAGACTTAACCGAATGCAACTTGCCGAGGAGGTTATACGCATTCTCAACAACCTGAATGTAAATAGCGCCATGCTATACTTGTGCATTGTCATCAGCAGAGAGAGAATGAATGGTGCTAGTGCCACTCGTGAAACTGGTACTTTTTTACATTAATACCCTACCAGTGTTAACATTGGTGGACACTGCCCTTGATGTGATAGACGAGGCTATCGAATATGTGGCGAGCAATCTAGAAGATAGACTAATCCTGAGTGAAGGTTCAGGTTGGCACATCACATCGTTGCGCAGTGTAACGATCAAGATCTCCTGGCGAGAACTGGTGAACATGGCCAATTTTCGAGAGTATCCTACAGGAGTTAGGGGCGGTGGACAAATCCTTAACATCAATTCGGGGTACAACTGCGTCATTACAGCGGTAGAAGTGTACAGCATACTCGAGGGAAATGATGATCCTAACCGCAACCTCACCCGAGATGTGAAAAGACGAATAAACTTGAAACGCTTCACCATTAAACACACGCCCGACATACCTGTGAACAGTGATACCTTCAAAATGTTAGAGAAGGATAACAACCTTAATATTTATGTATATAGATTGAGGGAAGTGGTCATGGGAAAGGGACTGAAAAAACACTGGACAGTGCATCTCGCCAGAAAGGGGGGCAACAAATCATGTCCCCAACCAGTTCCACTACTGTTGATCACTGATGACCATGTCGCCCTCATCTAGGATTTGCCAACCTTCATAGATACTTTCCACCGTTTGAAATCAGGTAGGCGTGACCATGCAGCGGGCGTGTGTTACAATTGCCTCACTCTCTTCAAAACTCCAGTCATCCGTGACGCTCACACCCAAAGATGTTCAACCTGAACCACTGTTCTATACCCTGAACCTGCCCAGTTTAAACAGTTCACCAAAGTGAAAGCACTGAATAAAAGCTCACACATCGCCTTCTTAGATTTTGAGGCGTACAACAGACAGCCGGAAGAAGAGGATGAAAACCCGAGAATCGTCTCGAAGCAGAAAGCGTACGCCTATTGCTACGTCATCATCGATGGCAAAAGTGGTGAATACTGCGTACACAGAGTAGGTGTAGGTGAACAGTGTGTCGATGATTTTCTCAATAAAATTGAGAGAGACTGGGCCAGGTTATATGAGAGGAAATTAAATGTGAAACAAGTTGAAAGATCCCTGCCTGTTTCAGTGCATAAGTTATCATATGATGTCGCCCTCATCTTGAAAGAAGCGTCGCCAAACACAACTTTGAAATTTTGAAACGCGATGGGGGTACATTTTATGCACTGAAAACGGGTAACATCCGATTGATGGATAGTTTGAACATGATAAGAGGATTGCTATCCAGTCTCACTTCGAGCCACATTAAACAGAAGGGGTCACTGGAAATCACACGTCGGATGTTATCCAAATATCCTGACCAGTGCACAGAACTGGTTTTAAGTACGGGTAAACAGTATTACCCCTATGATTATGTCACAGGTTTCAACGTGTTGAGAAAAACGGGTGTCCCTCCTAAAGTGCATTTCAATTCCTCACTGACGGGGAAAACATACCCAACGAAGGATACGAGCATGTCTGCAAAGTGTGGAAGGCTGCAAAGTGTACTAACCTGCTTGATTATACCATTTTATATTTGGTTATGGATGTGGGATTATTGTGCGATGTTTACTCAGCTTGGAGGAATGCCGCTTATGCGCAATTTGGATTAGACCCGATCTATTATTCAACCTCTACCTCTCTCTCTTGAGATGCATTTCTTCACTCTTCACGAATGCGCCTCCCCCTAATTTCTGACGGGAAACTTACCAGTTGATTTCCAACAACATTAGAGGCGGTCTCTGCAGTCTAGTCCAAAGACACGCCATAGCCAATAATCATGAGTTAAATCCTAATTTTAAAACGGGTGACAATCATATATATTGTATGTTGATTTCACTAGTCTTTATCCCACAGTCATGAGCAGATATAAAATGCCTCTGGATGAAGTAACAGAGCTCTCCCCCACCGAACTTGAAAGTTTTATTGCCAGCGATATCACGAGCATCAATTCGCAGGGGGAATACGGTTACTTCATCCTCCTCGATACCAAGAAGGTTAGAGACGATGCCACCCTTCGGACTGATGACTTCCTCTTGGCCCTGCACAATATGAATGTGACTTTCCAACAACTCTCCCCATACACTAAAAGTCTATTGGAAAAATTCAATGTGAAGCTGCCTAAGAAGAATGTCAAACTGGTGGGTACACATTTGCCAATGTGTAACCATCTGATCTGTCTTCCACTTTTACAAACGCTGATAAGACTCAGGTTGGAAGTGAGAGGATAAGGAAAGTTTACAAGTTCAAGCAGGGATATTATTTGAGGGAATACATCACTGAGAATGCAGAGAGGAGAGCGAAAGAAACGGACCCCGACAAAAGGAACACCATCAAAATCTTGATGAATGGTCTTTTTGGTGTAACCATTAAAAAACCTTTAAACTATTCCACCAGGACTGTTGTTACCACCAACGAAACCTCGCTGCTTAGAAATGTGTCTAAGCATACATACAAATCTTTTGAGAGATTGGAGGAATATCAGTACATTGTGAATCACTGCAAGGAGACTGTCAAAGCTGAATCCCCGATCTATATTGGATTCAGCATACTGGATCTGGCAAAGGACATGATGTACAAGTTCCGCTACGACGTTCTTCAAAAACTGTATGGCGGGAGAGTTGAGCTTCTGTACACTGACACCGACAGTTTGATCTTCTCCCTGGAAACGGACGATCTCACACGCGAATTGAAGGATGTGCTCAAACCCCATTTGGATTTAAGTAACTTCCCTAAAACTCACACAGCATATGACAGTTTGCGCCAGGGAACTCTCAGACTTGTTAAAGTCGAAACAGGAGCTGAACTCATCAGAGAATTCATCGGTGTTAAACCTAAAGTGTATTCTTACGAAACACAAAACAGTTGGTGCAATACTTTAAAGGGGATTCAAAGTTGCAGGCAGAAAACCATTAGTCATGGTCAATACCTGGATGTAATAAAAAATAATGAGATTACGCACACTACAGTGCACAATTTGCAGATGATGCAGGGAACAATGTGTCACACCCAGCAGAGAAAGGTAGCTCTATGTCCTTTAGAGGACAAGAGATATTACCTCACTCCATTTAAATCTTTCGCTTATGGACATCCACAGATTGCAGCGAGCGAGTTAGAGGAAGCCGTTAGCGAAGATGATGACACATTACCTCGAGCACCATCGCACCATGGAGGAAGGGGCGCCAACCCTTTACCCTCCACCCCGGATAAAAGGTTGTTCCAAAAGTATCCTCCATCCAGAATTTCCCGATGTACAACCCTTTACTCTGGCGATTCAGTACCCCGGATAAAAGGTTGTTCTAAAAGACGGAGAGTGGACAGCAAATTGGTGGATGAGCAACAGCAGCAGCTGTTGCAACCTGCATGGGCTAAGCCAAGAAAAGACGGCTGAGCTTTAGTAGACGCGTGTGAGAAGAATGTACAGTTTTCAATTAATGTAAATATGTACCATAGTAAGAGTATACACGTCACTCAAATCAGCCTAAATGCCTTGTTTGTATATATATATATATATATATATATATATATATATATATATATATATATATATATATATATATATATATATATATATATATATATATATATATATATATAATGTGTAATTTTCAAATAATGTAAATATGTTTTATAGTCAGAGTATTCGCATCACTCGCTCTGCAAATAAAAAAAACAAATGCTCGCTTGTATATAACCATCACCAGCTAAAAAATATACACATGTATATACCCTGTAATATATACATATGTCAATAAAAAATGTTATTTATTAAAATTAATTTTCTCTACAACCTTCATTTTTCTCTACAACCTTCACCTTAATATATAACAACACGCAGATCATCGCATCCTCTCAGTACACCTTGAACTTTAAACATGGAAGCTGGTCCTTTTCAAGGAGAAATCTTAAACCTTTTCGCTGTTCCTGCGCGGATTATCATAGCAGGTTTCAGCAATAGTGGCAAATCTGTGTTGTGTCAAAACATAATAGAAATGCATGAGGCTAACTTTCGCTGTATTTTATATTGCGGGGTGAGTGAACACCCTCTGGAAAGTCATCACACCATAAGCACCAAATTAAAAGTATCCAAAGAGATATTGAACCCTTTCGATTACACGGAAAGAGGAGTGGAGGGTGGTAGTAAAGGACTGTTATTTGTACTTGATGATTGTTTTCTCGAAGCTAGCGACAATAAATTCGTGACCCAAGCATTCACTGCCGGACAGCATTCAAATATATCGGTGATCTTCATAACCCAGAACGTGTTTCACTTGGGTAAATTCAGAAGGAGCATCAATCTCAATTGCTCCCATTACATCCTCATGAAGAATCGTGACATTGTCAAACTGAAACTTTGGGCAGGGAATTGTTCGGTCGGCGGAGAGGTGTGGAGTTTTCTGACATATACAAAAAAGCTTTAACGCATAACCGATATGGTTATCTATTAGTAGACTTCGCACTGTCAACACCTGAATTGTTGCAGCTCAGAACAAATATTCTCGGAGAGACCGAATATCAAATCGCGTACAAATATGACCGAAGAACATTTACGACTGCTTAGGGATTTATATGGCAATGTGACACAACCATCATGTTTCAGCAGTGTGAATGCACTACTCAAAGCAGCGAGGAAGGTAGACAAAAACGTGACTAGAGCGGACGTCGTTAATCTTTTAAAGAGTCAACCTTCATATACCTTGCACGAGAGCACGCGCAAATGTTTCCTTAGAAGGAAAATCATATCAACTAAACCTCGAGCAGCGGCCAGCATGGATTTGGTGGACATGTCGAAACTGGCTCGACACAATGAAGGTTATAAATATCTCCTAATTTTCATTGATCAATTTTCGAGGTTTTTACGCATTCTTCCCTTGAAAAAGAGGGATGGCCTTACTGTGTGCAATGCGCTAAAAACGATTATTGAATCTACAGATTTTTCAGGTCTGTCTCGCCTGAACAGTGATGAAGGTAGGGAATTTATTAACCGGCATGTAAGGAATTATCTGAAAAGTAAAAATGTATTGTTATATAGCATCTATTCGCGGGAAATTAAAGCTTCTATAGCTGAAAGGGTGATAAGAACTATTAAAAACCGCATATACAGATACCTCACACACAACAACACGTTGAAATATATCGATGTTCTGCGAGACATAGCTAACAGTTATAACAACTCACCGCACAAGAGTTTGGGGCAGGGGCGCACACCCGAGGAGGTGCACGCCTATGAGAAGCGAAGCGGAGATTAAAAATCAATTCTCGAGAATGTATAAAAACGCTTTTCCCACAACGAATCGTGTCACTTCATCCTTGAACGTTGGAGACACCGTATGTATAGCTGACGAAAACCAGAACGCAGTTTTCAGGAGGGGGTACACTATTCAAAACACTATGAATTTTTAAAATCAAGAAGCTCGTCACTCTGCAAAATCCCACAGTTTACATCTTAGAAGATTTAGCAGGAGAAGAAATAAAAGGCACATTCTACAGAGAAGAATTAATACCTACCGAATTACCCGAAACCTATGACATCACCATCTTAGACAGGAGGAGGAGAGGCAGCAAAACGCAGTATTGTGTTAATTGGAAGGGTTATCCCGCACAATTTAATTCGTGGGTTGACGAATCGCAAATTGTGCGGACATGAGTTGTAAAAAGGAGGTTTTAATACGTAAAAACAAAGATTTTATTTTATTCATCTCTCGTTTATCCCCCTCCGAGAGGAGTAGAGTAATTCCAACATTAAGCAAAGCATTTACCGCCACCATATCTGAAATTTTCAGAAATTTTTTTCGTGGTAATCTGACCAGAGAAAAAACATTTATTAAAAAACTCGGAAGGTGTAAGAGAGAGATCCATCAAATATCCCTGAAATCTACGTCATTAACAAAGAAGAAAAAAATATTGAAGAGTCGCAAAGGCAGCGCCATTCTGTCCGTATTACTTCCTTTAGCGGCTAGTTTGATAGGCAGTCTTTTTTTAAAATAGGAAAAAAATAAAAAAAAAAAAAAGAAAATAAAACAAAATGAAGGAATTCTACGTTGTACCAGCTATCACATGTGAGAGGTTGACAAAAGGTCGGGAAACATGCGTCAACAGCAATAATGTTAATAACAATAGTAATAACGTTAACATCAATGCCGACGGCAAAGACAGCGCTGGTGGGGGAGGAGGAGGAGTGGGGGGGAGGAGGAGGAGTGGGGGGAGGAGGAGGAAGGGGGGGGAGGGTGGGTTAATGCGGGGGCGGGTGTCGCACCCATTCCTCTTAACGTGCAGAGAAATGTGAATTTTCCAGCAAACGCCAAAACAGTTACACCTCCACCTCCTATACCTCCTGTCGAGGACGATCGTGTGAAGGAGGGAGAACAGCTAATTTTAAATGTGCTCAACAAGCAGAGTTACCCGCAAAAGGGTTAATCCTGACCTAACTGGTATTATTCCTATATTATTCAAAGATCATCAAATACCATATGTGACTGCCTTGGTTAACCACTTGCAAAATTCAGGTGCGACTGAATGGAATGAAGAAGGGGACTTGTCCCACCCGCTTATGGGATATAACATTTTAGATGTGGCAAGAGAATTTCAAGCGAATAAGAAGACGGATGATAACAATGTACCCAGTTATAACTATATAATTGAACGGGGTGGTATTAGAGATCAGATGGTGAGAAACTAAGCTATAAAAAAACAGATAGAAGCATGGCTCAATTCACCTAGGAAAGGAGGGGAAGGAGGAGGAGGAGGGAGGAGAATAATGAAAAACAAGGTGGCGAAGAAAAAGGTGAACGTGTAGCAACCATATTGATGAGTCAAGAAATTAACGTGTTCAATCCCGCAGCAGCAGTGATAAACTTTTTCACAAGTGAGTGACCATTCTGATGCATATCACAAATTATCTGTGGCAAATCCTTCCCTTATCGCGGGGTTTAAGACCCGTTCAATCAAGTTCGGTCATGGGGTGGGCTCGAGAGAAAACTGTTTAATCAAGAGGGTGGGGGGGGGTGTGGAAAATTGAAGGAGTTTATGGAGGCATTAGTATTCCAGCTCGTGTAGCGTTAACGTGTACACCCTTCCAATTTTCACAGTTCAGAGATGGCTTCATCACCTTGCAAGTTGGTTTTCGGGAGATTATCCGAGACCAAGTTCAAGAAGGAGTGTTGCCTGGTTATAGCTACTAACTGTGTAACGTGCCGGAATTATGGCACTGCTCAAGACATTGTGAGAGTTTACCCCTACGCCGATGTTGCAGGTCTTGGTTACAACAGAGCTGGGACGAGTTACGCTGCATTCTGCCACCACGGGATAGAAGGTACCGCCGTTTTGAGAGTGCCCGAGGGGGAGAATACACTCGATGCGGAAGAACCCGACCTACCCGTCAATGCTACGTTGTTAACCCCAGGACCCACTCAGACAGGTCAGGCGCGTGCAGGTAGAGCTCGAGGCGGGAGTGAGTGATGACGTCAGCTGCACCTTTACATACAGTTTTGCGCACCAGTCTCACCCAAGCCACCCTCGTGTGTACATCTTTTCATCGTGATCTTTTTCCACTAGACATACTTCAGTGCTGCAGATATGCCAAACAACTGTTCAGTATACGGGTGCCATAATACAAGAACAAAACATCAGGACCAGACATACAATACTTCCGTTTTCCAAGGGCAAAAGAACTTAGACAACGATGGACTCATTGCTGTTGTCGCACTGATAGCATAAACGCTGATAAATGCAGTAGTATGCTCTGTGGATTTTGCTGACACTGACTAAAAAGATGACATGAAATCCAGACTCTTTGGAATCGATAATCCTAAGCGAGAACGAACATTAAAGGATGATGCAATTCCATCTCTCCTTATGCCTCAAGGTATTAAACTATAAAGCAGTAGTATGTATTAGTGTGTGTGTGTGTGCGTGTTGTGTGTGTGTGTGTGTGTGTGTGTGTGTGTGTGTGTGTGTGTGTGTGTGTGTGTGTGTGTGTTATGGCGTTGTTATAGTTTTTTTTGGAGGGAGGCGTTGTGTTTGAGGAATTGTTATGCATTTATAGCAATGTAGAGCAACTTTTGTATGTTTTGTTGAACTGTTGGAACTGTGTATTTATGCAAATGTGTCATTGCTTCGACTTTTTTTGTTGAACCATTGTTTAAGGACTTTCATTTATGCAGTTTTGATCATTAAGTTAAATTTTAGTGCATTCTACTGTACCTTTGTCCATGTACAAATCTCTGGTCAAATAACGACCTATCTGTCGGTCTATATCTATTTATCTATCTGTCTACGTAGTGTAAGGATGTGTGTGTGTGTGTGTGTGTGGGTGAATGTGTGGCCAAGGATAAGAGGTGGACAGATGAAGTAAACAGAGGTGAACGTTACGCTCCCTCAGAATCATTTTATTTTCAATTAACTACAGTGAGGGAAGTATTTCAAATTGTGCATGGTGTCAGTCTGCAGGCGGGAAAAGAATGCTTTAAAAATATTGTATCTGGAATTGAATGTGCGGGAGTTTATTTATCAAATGATGCCATAGCCTTCTTTTCCAAAATATCAGTGTTCTTGAGAATAAGGAAGTTAAATAATGATATTACGATAAATAAGAAAAAAGACAGGACTTGCAGAAGTGAAAGTAAAAAACATATGAAAGTGATAAGGTAATGGTATGCACAGCAAACAAACATAACTGTGTTAACCTGTGCACACACATCATTTATATATAAACTCTGTAAATAAACTTTACAGTAATGTAATAGTTATATATTTATTCCTCTTTCAGAAATATACTATGGACATTATAAATATGCTGTCAGTTAATCTAGGATATCCAAATCAATATCGAGAGAGAGAGAGAGAGAGAGAGAGAGAGAGAGAGAACAGGTGAGTCGTGGATCAGCTGACGTCACTGCGCAGAGGGATCGTAAATCGGGTCTCTGTCCGTCTGACCTGTCTGAGTGGGTCCTGGTTAACCCAATATGGAATTGGCGCTTCTGTGAAAGAGAATGAATTCGCCAAAACGTGTATAATGTATTCCAAGGATGAAGACCATGCAGAAAGGTTGCGAAACGACATTAGAGAAATGAGATACAATCACTTCTACGCATCATTGAAGAGTTTGAAATCGCAGTTAATGAAAGCGTCGCGTGAAGATGTGAAATATATTCTATTTTCTGCGGGGATAGGACCGATTGGTGCGTGAACTGTGATTGGTTAAACCATTACCTGCCTGCGATTGTCTCCTTTGGTGAGGAGATGAAACGACACGGAAAAGTCACTTGCATAGCTATCACGGAAATTGTTTTATCACACCTTGAAGAGAGGTGTGCGGACGATGTGAAGTTGAAAGACGCATCATCTAAATTGAAACATTTGGAAATAATGGACGCGGAGAAATTATGTTTGGGGGTTGAACAAAACATGGATGTCTCGTCCAAACTGAAACGTTTGGAAATTGTGAATGCGGAGAAATTAAACTTTGGCGTTCAACATGGCAAGCTGTGTGACACACCAATGTAAAAATGATTACCAAAGTCTGTAATTTAATATGTGTATTTTAATATGTGTATGTCTGTATGTATGTATGTTCCAACAATTTGTATAATAAAAGTTTTTTTTTATTCTATACATAATTTTTTATTCAATCATTCTATGTTGCGAGGTATATATATGTATGCAATTGTGTGTATTACCAGCATTGCACATTCAACATGTGTAGCGATTACATTGTATATGTGAATAGCGGGTTGTGTCTGAACTTTAGTCGATTTTTTCCCCCTTTTATATTTATTTATGTTAGTATTATCTAAATCTTCAGTATTATTATTTTATCATTATTTTTAGTGGCGGGGGGGGGGGCACGTGCCCAAGTGCCCCATCCGCTCGTGTATACATATGTGTGTGTGTATGTGTATGTTTGTGTGTGTGTGTGGAGATTGGTTTCAGGGCTTTTAGATATTCTCTGGGGACTCCATAAGAATTTCTCTCTTCTGAGATTATTATATATATATATATATATATATATATATATATATATATATATATATATATTCATATATATTTTTGATATGTATATATATGATTAGAAAGAGGTGACCAACTTTCCAGGGAATCAGCAGAATTCCCGAGGAATGAAGCAGCCCCTGTGGAGCCCAACATGACTCCGGAATCCCAGCAGAATTCAGATACATCAATTACTATGTCCGGGGATCAGCAAGAGTTCCCGAAGACAGGATCGGCTCCGGCGAAGCCAGCAATGGCTCCAGAGTCCCAGCAGAATCCAGACACGTAACTTGTGTCCGTTTTGAAAACTAATGATCAGGCAGAGAGAGATGATCTGTACCAAACGAAGATGCTTCTAAGTTTGCTTTCATTTGTGTTTGAACAGTGCTTTGGTTCCGGGGTTATATACCCCCGCAAGAATATCTTTTATATCAGTCTTGTTGTGCTAATCACGGAAGTATTTATACTTCGTGGAATTTGCATGGAACTGGTTCAATTCTTTATTCATTTCATGGCTTTGGACAACTCTGACTGTCCAAAGGAGTCTGGGGTTCAATATGGCAATAATTCTCATAGTGAAGACGACGACAATTCTGACTGTGAAGAAGACGATAGTTCAGACAGTGAAGAAGAGAGTTCAGATAGCGAAGAAGACGAAAATTCAGACAGCGAAGATATACCGCATGTAGATATCACTCGAAAGGTCGAAGAAGTAACTAAGGAAAACGAAAACGTTTCAAGGCTTGAAAGAGAGATGTTACACAAGAATCAGCTGATAACTGAATTAAAAAAGACGGTAGAGGATCTCACTCAAGGAGGAATGAAGTTGGAACAAAACATAAAAGACCTGGAATGCCTCAATCAAGACAAGGAAAGACAATTCTATTCAGTGTCGGCAGAAATGCGAAAACTGAAAAACGAAATGACGGAGAAGCTGAAAGAAACAGAACTCCAAATAAAGGAGAACGAGGACAAAGACCAAAAGTTAATCATTTTGGAAAACACGGTCGTGGTTCTCCAGATGGAGAAGGAGACTCTATATCGAGATCTTCAGGAAACGGAAAATAGCAGAAGAGAAATGCAAGTCTCAATAAACAAGCTAAACGAGGACCTGGAGAAACTTCGAAAAGAGAATGGTAGGAAGCAGATTCACATTGAAAGCCTGAACAGGATAAAATGAGAACAAGACCCTGAAGATCAACGATTTAGAAGACGAGTTACATGTCCTTACCACTCAGAAACAGATGGCCCAAGAAAATCTGGAAAAGCTCGACCGGTGTAAAATAGAAATAGTTGAGAAAAAGTTTAAAGAACAGAACTTGCAGAAGGATAGAGAGATCCTCCGACTGCAAAATGAGTGCACTCAGAAACAAATGGAAGTCTTATGTTTGTTGAAAGAATCTAAAGCTGAAAAACTGAAGGCCAATGAAAAGCTGAACGAAATGACGAGGAGGAGAGTTCAACTCGAATTCGAACTGGCTGAGGCGAAGGAGGAACTCGAAACGATGGAGTTCGAAAAGATGGAGGCGACCTTGGAACTCGAACGACTCCAAGAAGAGACCTTGGCCAAGGATACAAAGATCACATCCTTGGAAACGCAAGTCGAAATTCTTAAAGAAGGAAAGCCAAGTGAAGAACTGAAAGGTCATAATCTGATGTGCAAAGAAAAGGAAGCGTGCAAAAGAGAGAAGAATGAGATTAAAATGGTGCCGCAAGAACAAGCTATGCCAGAGACAAAAGCTGAAGAGAAAAAGGCTTTGTATAAAACTCGATGTCTGAGGAAGCCCAAGATCAATTGCAAGGCCCTCTACCAACAAATGGACAGCATCGAGGAGAAACTTCGCCAAATCAGTGCACTACAACGACCTTCTACTGGCACCAAGGGGCACCCAAAAGACCCGACTAAAGCTCCAGCAAATAAAAAGCCCCTAAGCAGAAAGGAAGCGCATCACAAAATGAGGCTGGAATCTGCAGCCAGACTACAAACACTGGAGCGAGAATCAGAAATGGTTCGGAAGCTGTACAAGATCAACTCCGTCACGTGAATGGTGCGTAAAGATGATTCTGCTTTTGGATGAAAACTCGTGGTTTGCTTGCAGAGGAAAGAAGCCACGATATCTACGATGTTGGGAACAGGAATGAGCTGAGTTTTGTGATGGAAATCAATCCCGGATATGGCTGTGGAAGCAACTCTGCGCGATGGACACACTACAGCAACTGGTGGGACTGGCAGGAAGTGCCTGGACACTGGATTGTTGTGCACCCGCTCCCCTGCCACGCGATACCCTCAGGAATGGGGTATCAGTGCCCAATCACATATGCGAGGAAGGCAACCACTGGCGCGGCGTAAAAACCCGTAAGTTTCATGCCTCTTTCAATATGTGAAATGGGTTATGCATTGCATAACGGATCCCATTCTTGCATATACTGCAGAGGCAACCACTGGCGCGGTGTAAAAACCCGTAAGTTTCATGCCTTTTATATATGCAAAATATGGGTTTAATGCAATGCATACCGGATCAAATTCTTGCATATACTCTCAAGGCAACCTCTGGCGCGGTAAAAACCCGTAAGTTTCATGCCTTTTATATATGCAAAGTGTTTGATCCCAGCGTGGCCTTAGGGGCACTTAGGGGCACTAAGATCTTAGTCGATGGGCATCGTCAGAAGTCGCTGTACTTAGAAGTCGTGCAATTTGGAGATTGGAAGCTTCCTGTCCATAGCGAAGGAATGATTGGACTGCAATTTCATCAAGGAATCAGACGTTCCCAGCAGCGAGCAGAATCATCTGGAGGCGTTACAAGATGTAAACATAAGATTGAGGATTTCATCTCTCTTGGCTAGCTGATGGAGCTGAGAATGGGGAAGGTCCACCCCTGGTAAAAATAAACCCCCATTCGATGACTGGCAGGAAGTGCCTGGACACTGGATTGTTGTGCACCCGCTCCTGCCACGATACCCTCAGGAATGGGGTATCAGTGCCCAATCACATATGCGAGGAAGGCAACCACTGGCGCGGCGTAAAACCCGTAAAATTCATGCCTCTTTCAATATGTGAAATGGGTTATCATTGCATAACGGATCCCATTCTTGCATATACTGCAGAGGCAACCACTGGCGCGGTGTAAAAACCCGTAAGTTTCATGCCTTTTATATATGCAAAATATGGGTTTAATGCAATGCATACCGGATCAAATTCTTGCATATACTCTCGTGGCAACCTCTGGCGCGGCGTAAAAACCCGTAAGTTTCATGCCTTTTATATATGCAAAGTGTTTGATCCCAGCGTGGCCTTAGGGGCACTTAGGGGCACTAAGATCTTAGTCGATGGGCATCGTCAGAAGTCGCTGTACTTAGAAGTCGTGCAATTTGGAGATTGGAAGCTTCCTGTCCATAGCGAAGGAATGATTGGACTGCGGATTTCATCAAGGAATCAGACGTTCCCAGCAGCGAGCAGAATCATCTGGAGGCGTTACAAGATGTAGGGTCATAAGATTGAGGATTTCATCTCTCTTGGCTAGCTGATGGAGCTGAGAATGGGGAAGGGTCCACCCCTGGTAAAAATAAACCCCATTCGATGACGCTCTGTTAGCAATGATGCCCCAGGGGGTGAGATCACTTGTGGTCAAGAAAGGCCCCCACAATATATATATATATATATATATATATATATATATATATATATATATATATATATATATATATATATATATATATATATATATATATATATTTATATAAGTACCCTATATGTATGTATATGTATGTATATGTATGTATATATATATTTATATATATATATATATATATATATATATATATATATATAATATATGTGTGTGTGTGTATATATACATATACACATATATAATATATATGGATGAATTTTATCACATCACTGTGATTTATATACAAGCATTAAGCTACAAATGTCCTTTAATAAGATTCGTATCTACCTTGGAAATAATATATTTTCATATATATGTTACCTGAAGGGGAATTTTTAGTTGATAATAAGTTCGTCGTCTTGTGGGATCGAACCACGGAAGAACAAGAACTCAGAACTACAGTAACGCTTCAACCACATAGCCTTGTGGTTAAGGCGTCACTGTAGTCCTGAGTTCTTGTCTTCCACAGCTGTTCATTCAAGCCCACGAGACCATGAACTTATCACCAACAAAAAATTCCCCTTCAGGTAACATATATATGAAAATATATCATTTCTAGGTAGAACAGTTCAAATTGATATTAAATGACATTTTACCCATTCAAATTGCAGAAACATGTTTAAAACTGAATGCTAATTTTGCTTATATTTACCATCAACTTTTTGAATTATGAAGGCATCAAGTTTAAATATTTTCTCCATTTTTATATTTATTTATGTTAGTTTAATCTAAATCTTCAGTATTATTATTTTATCATTATTTTTAATGGGGGCATGCCCAAGTGCCCTCCCCATCCGCTAAGAGTATACATGTGTGTGTGTGTGTGTAGATTGTGTGTGTCAGGGTCTTTCAGATATTCCTGGGGACTCCATAAGAATTCCCTCTACTAATGATTTTATTATATATATATATATATATATATATATATATATATATATATATATATATATATATATATATATATATATGATTAGAAAGAGGGGTGAAGAATTATTCAATTATTACCACACAATGGGCATGACCAACTTTCCAGGGTCTCAGCAAGAATTCAAAGACTGAAGCAACTCCCGTGGAGTCCAAATGACTGATCTCAGCAGAATCCAGACACATCAATTACTGTGTCCGGGGATCAGCAAGAGTTCCCGAAGACAGGATCGGCTCCGGCCTATGATTATGTCACAGGTTTCAACGTGTTGAGAAAAATAGGTGTCCCACTTAAAAAGACATTTCAATTCCTCACTGACGGGCACTGAAAATGGGCAGGGATCTTTCAACATGTTTCACATTTAATTTCCTCTCATATAACCCTTTGTCTCTTCAATTTTATTGAGAAAATCATCGACACACTGTTCACCTACACCTACTCTGTGTACGCAGTATTCGCCGCTTCTGCCATCGATGATGACGTAGCAATAGGTGTCAGGCTTTCTGCTTCAAACGATTCTTGCCAATCTTCTTCTTCCGGCTGTATGTTGTATGCCTCAAAATCTAAGAAGGCGATGTGTGAGCTTTAATTCAGCGCTTTCACTTTGGTGAACTGTTTAAACTGGCCAGGTTCAGGGTATAGAACAGTGGTTCGGGTTGAACATCTTTGGGTGTGAGCGTCACAGATGGCTGGAGTTTTGAAGAGAGTGAGGCAATTATAACACACGCCCGCTGCATGGTCACGCCTACCTGATTTCAAACGGTGGAAAGTATCTATGAAGGTTGGCAAATCCTAGATGAGGGCGACATGGTCATCAGTGATCAACAGTAGTGGAACTGGTTGGGGACACGATTTGTTGCCCCCCTTTCTGGCGAGATGCACTGTCCAGTGTTTTCTCTGTCCCTTTCCCATGACCACTTTCCTCAATTTATATACATAAATATTAAGGTTGTTATCCTTCTCTAACGTTTTGAAGGTATCAATGTTCACAGGTATGTTGGGCATGTGTTTAATGGTGAAGCGTTTCAAGTTTATTCGTCTTTTCACATCTCGGGTGAGGTTGCGGTTAGGATCATCATTTCCCTCGAGTATGCTGTACGCTTCTAACGCTGTAATGATGCAGTTGTACCCCGAATTAATGTTAACGATTTGTCCACCGCCCCTAACTCCTGCAGGATACTCTCGAAAATTGGCCATGTTCACCAGTTCTCGCCGGGAGATCTTGATTGTTACACTGCGCAACGATGTGATGTGCCAACCTGAACCTTCACTCAAGTTTAGTCTATCTTCTAGATTGCTCGCCACATATTCGATAGCCTCGTCTATCACATCAAGCGCAGTGTCCACCAATGTTAACACTGGTAGGGTATTAATGTAAAAAGTACCAGTTTCACGGGTGGCACTGGCATCCATCATTCTCTCTCTGCTGATGACAATGCACAAGTATAGCATGGCGCTATTTACATTCAGGTTGTTGAGAGCGCGTATAACCTCCTCGGCAAGTTGCATTCGGTTAAGTTGAGTGCCGTTGTCACATGGACATGCCTTCCCACCGCAGTAGAGTATATGATGGCACTCACAATCCGGTTGCCTACCTCTCCTTCCCTGTCAAGCAATGGTGCTTCCTGCTGCTGGGGCACTCGCTGTTTGGCACCGCCTACTCGACAATGTCTTCCAGCATTTGCTGTAGATGTTTCCATCGCCTTTGCTTCACTCGGTGGAGGTGCAATGGTCGGCGGTGGAGGTGCGACAAAGGCATTCAAAGTGGAGGTGGAGGAGGCTGTGAAATAGGGGTGGCTGTGGTGAATTTTAAAAGTATCAAAAGAATGTTTTATGTGTAAAAGGTGACAATGTTTTATTTTATGGAGACTGGTCAAAATGAATTATTCTTACCAGATACAGGAGTAGCTGTGTTCTCTCCTACAGAGGTTACCCTTGCTTCGCTCGGCAGCGGAGTAGTGTGGGTGTTATGAGAGGCTGCAAAATAGGAATGGCTGTGGCGAATTTTTAATTATAAAATGGAAAATTTTATATGTAAAAAGAGCTGCAATATTCATTATTATTATTATTATTTACTGGTGTTGCATCATATATGAAAAATCAAATTATTATTATTATTATTATTATTATTATTATTATTATTATTATTATTATTATTACCAGAGCTGAGAGTAGTGTTCTCTCCTGCAGGGATGGGTCTCGGGTTCGATCCTTTCTGAGCTCTCTCACTACTTCTTCTTCTTCTTCTTCTGCCATTAGCACTACTCTTACTCCTACACAATGTCTTTGCCACTGATGGTATTAATAAATCCCATGGCACTGGTTGTTCGCTACTGCTCGAGCTGTCATCGCCACTGCTGGAGCTGCTGGAATTACCCATCTCTGCTGGCGTGATGTTGTGGAGTATAGCTACGCATTCTGTGAACTGGTGTCCGTCTCGCCAAACTCATACATTATATAGCGGGACATCACTCCTAATCAAACTCTTATCAATAAAGTGGGATTAATAACAGATAGATACCTAATCAGACTCTTATCGATAGAGTGGGATCAATAACAGATAGTTTATAACGCTTCAACTCTTATCAGTGATACACCTGTTCAAGAGTCACATTAAACCTATCAGCAGCGGATACCTAATCAGACTCTTATCGATAGTGTGGGATTAATAACAGTTAGTTTATAACGGTTCAGCTCTTATCAGTCACACAGCTGTGGTTGAGTCTCGCAGTGGGGCTCTCTAATATCAGTTCAGATCTATTCGGCAAGGTGTCTCCTCCTCCTAATCAGACTCTTATCGATAAAGTGGGATTAATAACAGATAGTTAATACTGATTCATCTCGTCAGTCATGCGACAGCTGATGAGTCACTCAGTGGGCATCTCTCATATCAGTCCGGGGACCTTTTCCCCTACTTACTACTTTTTTTTTTTTATATATATGCTTGTTATTTTCGAAAGCAAAAATATAAAAATAAAATTGCATGTTATTTTCTTCACCAAAAATATAAAAATAAAATAAATAATAATTGAGGATGCCAAATGACACCTTTTCTTGAGGACGCCAAATGTTCAGGATGCCAAATGGCACCTTTTCCCCTACTTTAAGCTTTGTACATATTTTTACAAGTGCGCTTCGTCTTGCTAATCTAGTATATTACTGTGTATCCTTCTATATAATTATTTATTTACATTTTACACACACCTATATATATACACATGCACACCCTTAGTACACAAAAAACGACCATGTGAAAATATATATGGAAAGCAAAAAAAAAAAAAAAAAAGCCACCCCATGTAAATAAAAGTAAGTATACCTTAGTTTTACCAGACCACTGAGCTGATTAACAGCTCTCCTAGGGCTGGCCCGAAGGATTAGACTTATTTTACGTGGCTAAGAACCAATTGGTTACTTAGCAACAGGACCTACAGCTTATTGCGGAATCCGAACCACATTATAGCGAGAAATGAATTTCTATCACCAGAAATAAATTCCTCTAACTCTTCATCAGTCGGCCGCGGGAATTGAACTCCGGTCCATCGAGTGACAGTCTGAAGCTCAACCGGCTCGGCCAACAAAGGGTTTAAAATGCGGGTTTGCAACGTAACACGATACGAGAGTTTTTTCAAAATGGCACGATAATCACCGATTGTGTTGCGGAGACGCTACAACGGAGTTGAATCGCGCCGAATTAGGAATATGGAAAAAGGGGCATTTATCTAGAACCGGTTGCGACGGAGACCGAAATATTCACCCAGGTGAGGACGCTTGCTTACCTGAGGGTAAGAATGCGCGTAACAAATACCTTCCGGCCTGCATTCAAGCGACCGCCGGTGCGCAGTTACGTTCGGGGCGCTCGACTTGAATGTTGTGCAAGCGCAAATTAGACTTACAAGTACATATACAATATATACATATATATATAAATCATAATTAATAACAGGACTTCATGTAAACTGGACGGTATCTAGCTGATATAATATTTATTCAGGACAAGTGTTACAAGCTTTCTAGGACTATATATATATATTATATTATATATATATATATATATATATATATATATATATATATATATATATATATATTATATATATATATTATATATATATATATTATATATATATATATATATATATATATATATATATATATATATATGATTATAAGCACACAGAAACGAAGTTTTGTATATATACATGTACCAAGTACATGTGTAAATCATATAGATTAGCATACAATTGTGGCTAATAAATACTATATATATATATATATATATATATATATATATATATATATATATATATATATATATATATATATATATATATATATATATATATATATATATATATATATATATATATATATATATATATATATTATATATATATATATATATATATATATATATATATATATATATATGATACATACATATATATTATTTCTACTCCGATATTCATATTCATCTCAAGACATATTTTCAGAAAACAATACAAGACAACGCGACAATAAATACCGACGATGTCACACCAGACAGAGAGACAAGTGATGATGTCAAGCAGATGAATTGTGATGTTCTTTCTAATACTGATCCACACGCATGATGTTTATCCTCAGTACCTCAAACTCTTGAAGTTATCACTTTCTTTTTTTGGCTCATACAAACTTTCCAAAATATGCCTTAAAAATTCTTTACTATAAATAAACTTAGAAGGTTAACTGAAAGAGTTTGCCTTCTCTGAGCGAAAATCTATTTAAAAGGTTTATAAATAAATGCACAGAATAAACAATAAACATAAATGAAAATGCAAGCAAGTGTTTATTTAAGTTGATTTTTACCGCAAGTCTCACAACCATTTCAGTGCAATTCAATGTCATCAGTTTACGAAGTTGTTTAATATGACACTAGAAGGCTTCTTACAAAACTCATATTCAGAAAAGTTTGACACAATAAATCAATAGGTCCTTGAAAAGCGGTAACTTCATTCCAGAATGCACTCTCATTTTGCTAGCTTCTTAATGCTTTACGCGGGCCACTGTAGGCATTACTGAGGGTTCTTTGCAGCGTCCCTTCGGCCCCTAGCTGCAACCCATATTCCAATTACTGTACCTCCGTTCCTATTCTCTTGCATCTCACTTTAAACCCTCTCCTAACAATCATTTCACAATGCAGCTGCGAGATTTTCCTCCTGTTACACCTTTGTAAACTTTTTACTCTCAATTTCCCTTTCATCGCTAAATGACCTCATAGGTCCCAGCCCTTGACCTTTGGCCTAAACCTTATATTCCAATTCTAATTCCAATGCGGACAATAAAAAAAGAAGAAGAAAATTCCAAATGAAAGTTGTACGGGTCAAAATGCCCTAACAGGAAACACAGGTGGCAGCCATTTATAAAAGGCTTTCGGGGAAACCAGTTTTCTTGTGAACCCGTTTCTCACAGTTCCTCTTGGCTGGTTTACAGCTGTAAGAAAATGATCACATAAACAAATCTATATATATATATATTAAATCAAATAATTTGCAAAGTGTGTTCTCCAATGACGTCACGATAACGAAGCGCTGTAACTTTGGCCGTCAGTTTCCTTTCATCATTACTTCTATACCACTTGAGGGAATTTTGGTTATTTCTAACCATCTGTTAAACGTGGTGCCCCATTGGAACCTCATGCAGAGAGAGAGAGAGAGAGAGAGAGAGAGAGAGAGAGAGAGAGAGAGAGAGAGAGAATTATATTCGCTCTCTGTCACTAAGTAACTGTAGCAATTACAGGTATCGCATGAATTATGATGATATCGTTTGTTTTCTTTTTTTTTTATAAAATTTCATTTTTTTTTCACTTTGCAAAGAAACTCTGAACATTTTTCATAAGCGTAAGAGGTTAACGTCCCTACCGTTAAACATCAAGCTGAGCTGAAACTTGCAGCAAACCGGCGGTGTCGCAGAAGGTACCCACAAATCTTACTTTTAACTTACCTTTGAGTTCCAAATTCAGTGGAAAAAAAAGAAGAAAAAAAAACTGGAAAATGCAGTTCAGCAAAATCATACTCTGGCCTTTAGCCTTCTCTTGACTTCTAAATTCAGTCACAAAGACACTGGAGAAAAAATATAAACATATTTTTTTCTTTAATTTCTGGAAATTTTATCCTAGATTGTATTTGGAAATAAATCGTTTTCAACCTCAAAACTGGGCTTAAAAAAATTTGGACATCAACTTCCTACAATTATAGGTATCGCTGTCTGATTTAAACGGATAACTTCATGAGCATTCAAAGAAAAAGAAGCTTAAATCAAACACATGCACACCCCTCCCCCCCACACACAAAGGCACGCCACTCCGAATTATTTACCAGCGATCTGTCGAACAACATACACGAAGTCGTGTACTGGCTAACACATCCCTGACAGCGCATAAACTCTGGGGGTAATCAGTCACTCGAAGTGACAGATAAAAAGGACATTCCCTCACCTCTCCCCCTCCCCCTCATCCTCACAAAAATGGGTCAGGGCTATCGCCATGGCCCACTGACCTTGAGGACGAGCTCCACCTTGCTGGAGAGTGGTATAGCTTCTATGAGGAGTGTCATTCGATCATTTCGGCGGTGATCTAATGGAATCTAATTCTCAGGAAACGCTGCATTGGCTTTGTACAGTTACAGGTGTTGTTGATAAAAGTTGTTTGCAATGGTGAATAGAATGGCGTTGATAATAAATAATTATGTACATGCGTAGAATCACAATAACACTATAGATGCCTGTATTGCAATTTACCACAAAGATAATGAAACTGATGCCGTCGTCTTTACTTTTGTAAGACATCTCCATGATTTGTTTGTGTCTATGAAAGCATGTATGTGTACATTATAAATTTATACGTGAACGTATATATATATATATATATATATATATATATATATATATATATATATATATATATATATATATATATGACAAAACAACCCCATAATAGTGAAATACTTCCAAAAAATTGCATATGTTCCCGCTGTTACATTGAATCTCATTTCATAAGAGCGATGTCGTATACTACATAAATACTGATTGATTTATTTTTTTTGTTGATGTGTATTTATCTTACCCCATAATAGTGAAATTGCAAAAAAAAAAATTGAGCTGTTTCTGTTACATTGAATCATTTCACGCGTTGTCTGACTACATAAAAGCCAAGATTTATTTTTTTGTGTGATGTGTATTTATATATATATATATATTGCCATATATATTGTCTGACTACAAGCCATATTTATATATATATATATGTGTGTGTGCACAGGTATATAAATATATACTATACATATATATCCAAATATATACGTTTCGCCAAATCGTTTGGCTCTTGAGAATTACGTACCGGGTAGTTGGTCGAACGTAGTGCCAGCACCTGAAAACGGAGGAGGGTATAACACCTGAAGATTAATAAAAAGTAGCCTAAATCAACTTCCTACAACCTGAGACTAAGAAGTCACAAATCACCCTTGCACACCTGGAGAAGAAAATCTAATCAGAAATACATTGCTGAAGACTTGCCACTCTCGCTTTGCACATCTTAATCTAGCACTAAGAGTGTTCGTTCGTCTCTTGCTACGCTAAGATGAAATTTTAGGAAGCTCTTGATTATGAAGTTCTTGAGATGAAGTTTTCTAGTGATTCTAAAAAAGAACTGATGGCCGAATGACGGTCATTTTTGAGGACTGCATGATGGTCCACTACCAGCAGCCAATTTCATTTTTCATCGATATTTTTATAACGTTCCAAAAATTACCAAACTAGGCTGGTTATACGCGGCCATTTTGTGGATAATCTAACATACTCGTACGTCTTGTATGTTTACATATAAGCATACATATTTAGTATATTTTCTTGTGTGAAAATACACAAATATATCCTTCATAAAAGTCGCTGTATTTAGCAACCAAAATGGTTTGCATATATTATCACAGTTCAACAATACAATCGCTTCTTGGAGGGGAATTCATATCACATGAAATACAAAACACGCCCCAAAATCTGCTTTTACTTCCTGTTTGAATTACTGTAACCAGTTCACTGTAATTAAGAATAAACTGCTCAAAATACGTTATTTCGTTCTATATATATATATATATATATATATATATATATATATATATATATATATATATATATATATATATATATATATATATATATATATACCATATATATATATTATATTTTCTGGACGCATGCTAAGCGAGTTAATGGCAATTTCGACAAATTCAATGTAAAATATGTACTCATGGGGAAAAATAAACAGAATAAAAATAAAAACGCGCACACATGCCCGCGTAACTGTTGTTATTATTCACTTTGCCTCAGGAAAACACAAGCTAACCAGAGGCGCCCTGTAAGACCTCCCTGGGCAGGTAAATGGCCCGTCCCGTGGGGGGCCCCGCGGAAGAAGGAAGTCAAGCAGAGTTTGACTACAAAATAACAGTAATGGTCGAAAATGTCTCTACAATAATGGTCGGAAATGGCTCTGTCTCTTCTTCAATTTCGATTATCATTCCTAGCACTAATGAACTAACTTCAAATTTAGCCACGCTACGGGTTAACAGTAATGACAATAACTACGTGTAAGAGTTCGTTAACTTCCATTATCATTTCATATATACTTACGTACCAGTTCATGTTTTGTCTTGCTACAGTGACCAAAATACCCACTGTTTTACATTTTTGACCTTCAATCTTTTAACCCAAGAATCCGAGTGGAAAATTCTGAAGAGCAGAGGCAAAGGAAAGGCCATTGCGTCATTCCAAAATGCCTGGAGACCGAACAGGCACAGAGAAAAATGATAAACAGAAAAACTTCATCGGAGTTGGACAGCGTCTCTAGGGTAGCTTCGTGATAGAGATAGGATGGTAGGAAATGTGGGGGAAAAAAATTTGGAAGACGCCGATTCCCCTTTATATGGCGGTGAGGCAAATAGGAAGAATTCAATCATACCTCAAGAGGAGAAAGTAATGGCTTTCATCTGTAAACATACCATAAGAACAACTGTAAGTCACTTTTCATGAGATACATTATGAGTGCTAAGGTAAGTGGCAATTAAATGAGATTAGGTTTCAGCCCTCAATTGCTTTGAACTCGCATCCAAGTTAAGGCTGATTTCTATAGCAGAGAGAAAGAGAGAAATCAATACTGTTACTGAGGCTAAGGTACCGAGAGTGATCAAGATTCAGTTCCAAACAGAGGACAACGGAATGCCCCTTGAATGAAGCCAACAAAATGGTTGCTTTCACAGCAAAAGGTATTCGGTGTTATAAATAACTGTCGATTCTGGTCTATCAACAAAGGCCTTTTGCATACCACTTGTCAAACCTTCCTTGAATATTATCGCCAAAGCTTTTTTTTACTATTTTTAAACCCTTTTGGATACCGCTTATCAAACCTTGCTACTATTTCCAAGTCAGAGTCTTGTAATTGGTTTTGTTTAGCCCGATCCCTGGGAATACATGTCGACTACTGAAAGACCATCCAGCAAAGAGCTACAGAGACCACATTACCAATCAGCTACATAGGAAAATACAGACATCTTTATTATTATGGATCACTGAGTATACGAACATAGCGTAGCCTACCGGCACTTGTGCAGCTGTAACTCTTAATAAACGATTGAAGCGCTGACACAGGTGAGGGCAAGGCGAGTAAGGTTACGGGGCTGGGGTTCGACCACACAGGCTAAACGGATGGCCTTGCTGTTGGCCTTAAAACAAATCACTGGGAAGTGCAATTACTACTAAATCTGTCATAGTCTTTACAAAATAGCAAGGACTTTGTATGTAGCATAATAGTAAATGAAGTTTGAAGAGAAACTAGTCAATGAAATTTAATGAAAATAAGGAAAATGATACTCGGGGACATGATCAGTGTTTCTGTGGATGGTCTGTCATAAAGGGATGCCCGGTACTGAAATGGTATTTTTGCTGGCTAAAGAACCAGCCCTAAAACGCTACAATTTGGCTTCTTAATAACGAGCATCAAAACAAGAATCTGGAGTGGTTCAGAAGTAGTAAATTTGAATTCAGCAGCAAATGGAACTGGAGTGAAACAAATGGAAGAAGTTTTACAACAAGGTTGCAACGGACACCACAGGTATATTTGGAAAGAGAGGGGTAAGCAAACATAAAATATGGTGGATGCTAGGTAAGACTGATACGGCAGGTTATGGGGCTCACGGAACGTAAAACAAGTGACTGCAGAATAATCAATGAAACTCATGGGCAGGCAATTCACTTCTACGTCATGACTTGTCCTGCGCTTCGAGATTATAAGGACGTTAACCCCACAAAACCCTCCCGTTTTAATCACATGTTGCCATTTTGACGGGGCACTGGTTGCTCTCTCTCTCTCTCTCTCTCTCTCTCTCTCTCTCTCTCTCTCTCTACTACGACCGACAATTGTTTGCTAACATCCAAAAAGCTAATTCACCACTTATGCTAACAAATACACAAAAGGTATTTCTGCACAGAGAGCTCAAACAATCACTTCGGTCTCCACAACAGTTGAAACCCCGCGGACACAATTACTCACACACTCACACACACACACACACACACACACACACACAAACACAAACCCAAACACACAACCTCACTGTCAGGTCCCACGATCGTGAGAAGAAAATGATGAGGAAGGAGGTGCAATAGGCCTAACCAGGACCCACTTTGCTGATGTCACACGGTGCACTTGCCATGACTGACCTTTACGTGGTCATAATACTGTAGCTTTAAAAGTTCGCTTTTTGCTTTGGCGTTTTGAGAATGCTATACTTCATGGCACCCTGAACCATTGTCTCGTTCTGGTTACACTGCTCTCTATGCTAAATAATTATGCTATTGTTATTTTCTATTCTTGGTTGGGCGTTTTTGCTGAGGTGAATATTCCATACGGTTGTTTAAAAATAATAGTAATAATTATATCTTGCATAAGCAGAGTTGTTTTCGCAGACTTTCAGTTCTATGACTTTCTACACATATTTACAAACAGGCGTCACAACAACAAGGTCAGAGACGCTGCCAGATGCCAAAAATAGACCTACTATTTTTTTTTAGTTGTGTGATTGTCTAAAGACATCTCAAAAGTATTAGACGCATTTTAATTAAATGTTGTAGATGGGCGAACTACGCCCCAAAGAAGGGTCGACTCGATTTTGAGATGGATCCGAATACTGATATGAAAAGCTCCCAGCCTGTGAGATTTTATACGGATCCGGACAACCTACCGGAATTGGGTAACAAATTCTGGCGTTGGGGGTGGTATGAGCTAAACAACATACAAGGGTAAACAAAACTCTAAGGTCTGTTGCAAGTTCTCTTCACTGATTTTAGAGATGGGGGTTGCCTACACAATGCACGTGCCCCACAGAATCAAGGGAGCTTTTTTGAATAGCTGAATGCATGGTATTTAGGCCCAAGAGCGCCCGAAAATATTTCTTTATGAAGCTTGAGAGGGACGTGTGGTACATGTGAGAGATTCTGAAAGAAATTCTTATAATGGCAGAGTCTAATATTAGAGTTATGATAATCTTCGATCAAAGCGTGTAAAAACAAATGTTATGCTTTCAACAGTGGTCACTCGGACAGGTAGTGACCTAATAAATATTTTTCA
Source organism: Macrobrachium rosenbergii (assembly GCF_040412425.1). Classification (NCBI taxonomy): domain Eukaryota; kingdom Metazoa; phylum Arthropoda; class Malacostraca; order Decapoda; family Palaemonidae; genus Macrobrachium; species Macrobrachium rosenbergii. The sequence continues at coordinate 33,041,679 of NC_089763.1, read as the reverse complement.
TATTACTAATCGTGAGGTAATCATAATAGTAGAAAAACTAAAGAAATAAACCTGGGTCAGTTTTGTATCACATTTTTTACAGGGCAATCAGGCAGGATGTGCAGTATAATGTCGAATGTTTTCAGGAAACAAGCTGAAATCGAGATTAAACAGGTAAGTGTGTGTGTGTGTGTTTGTGCGTGTGCGCTTTTGTGTGAGTAAGGAGGCCAACACATATAATGTGTGTGTGAGACCTCTTGTGTAATTGCGTAGGCTCACAAATAAATAAATAAATAAATAAATAAATAAATAAATAAATAAATATACATATATATATAGTGATGTATATATATATATATATATATATATATTTACTATTTATCATATTTATAATACATTTTTGTCAACAGAACTGTGTATACAAACATACAGGAATAATTAATTAACCATTCTGAAATTTATATTACACGAAAGATCATGGATATCCAAAAACACAGCATATATAATCACTCAACAAAATAAATATCTGCATTATTAATATCAATTACAAAATGAGATTCCAATGCAATGTTACTTACGCTTCTAATACAAAATAACAAGGAAAACGCTAGACATTAGTAAGTACTTTAGGTAAAAGAATGTTTAATTAAACCCTTTGAAAATAGCAAGAATTTGTGTGTGTGTTTGTGTATGTATGTGTATATATATACATATATATATACATACGTGTGTGTATATATTATATATGTGTCTATATACATATAAATTTATATATTATATATATATATATATATATATATATATATACACATATATATATATATATATATATATATATATATATATATATATATATATATATATATATTGCATATGATTTTAAGAATTCTTCGAAAACTAAGCATTACTTTTAAATATACTTTTCATAAATAAATAACTTTAACATTATTTCTAAAATACTGTGACAAACGGTAAAACTGACTATATATTCCATGTACATCAAATCTTAATTTTTTTTTTGCACTAAAATGAGCCCATAAGATCCCGTTGTTGCTTTACAAGTGTTAAAAAAGACAATAACAAATGATCTATATTATTCATCCTCTGCAACTGATCTCTCTACAAAAAAAAAAAAAATTATAAAAAAATTACTACATATTCTCTGTAAAGTATTCTTGCCAAGCATTGAAAAACATGAAACTAAAAATTACAAAAAAGAATAAAAAAATAACTAAAAATTATAAAAAAATATATCTCATAAATGACAAAACAAAAATAACATTTACTAAAATATTTTCACATAAAATCTTTGCTTTCTTATAAAATAAAAAGCATACAGCGTATAACGCTTTACCTACAAATTACAAAAATATAAACTGCAAGCACTGTAATCTAAAAATGACAGAAGTATAAAAAAAAGTAATAAATACTTCTAAAAACAATGACAATAATAAAGTAAAAAATAAAAACTCCCATGAAAGTCAGGATGTGTTATCAGATGAAATCGTTTTCTCCTTAAACAGAACACAAACAAAACCTCAGCTTTATTGCATTTTTTCCTCGTCACAACAAAAGAAAGAGAAATAGAAATACCCATTTAAATACTCATCCTTTAACTGACAGGCAGGAAGTAAGTTATCTTGATAAATGCGATAACAGCAGGAGGTGATGACTGCAACGTCATAATAAGACAACTCATTTTGAAGCATTACTTCCTCCTATGTACGCCGAGTCTAAATGCTACTGGTTTTGCTACTTAGTAACGCAGGAACAGCTTAGTTGCTTGTATTAATTACTAGTTGCATTTATAACGCAATCATTCTAAATTATCCTACTCCTATTCTTCTTTATTGTTCAACAGTCTTGAAAGTCATTATTAAAATTCAATTACACTTACAGCGCAAATTTACTGTAAAATAATAAATCATCTTCATTCTGCAAATTGAATCGAAATGCATCACCAATTTTTTGTGGCACATAAACCGGTATTCATGTTCAATTTATTAGTGTTATCCACTGGGTATTCGACAGTAATCAACGTGAAATCATTCAGCAGCATCTGCAGCCTCCAAGAATAATTAACTCATAATAATGTGAAACAAATTTCCTAACAGAGTCCACTATCGTGCAATAAAAAATTATGAGACTACAAAATTATGAAAATGAAAGGATATTTAAACGATGTAATATATATATATATATATATATATATATATATATATATATATATATATATATATATATATATATATATATATATAAATACTTTTAAGCCAAGTTATAAATCGTTTGCCTATCCATCCTTTTACTTTTCATTATTTTATTGTCATGATTTTTTTTAATGTAGAATAGTAGTCAGGAATTTTTTTAACGACACATATAATAAATATATATTATTGCATAAATATATATATACAGTATATACATATGTATGTATGTATATATTTATCTGTATATAAGATCAAATTAAAATACCGACGCTCAACACAGCAATTTTTTTCAACGAAAAAATGTGTGCTTATGCGTATAGATCCTGGTCGTCAATTCTCTATATTTGTTTTAGTATCATTCTGTACTACTGGAACTAAGTTCTACGGCTTGAAGATATGGTTATAGGTTGCAATATTTATCAAGACATGAACAATGTTCCATTACGTCTCCATACTGTGCAGTTTGCATAATTCTGATTACAATTACTGTGGCTTGCTTTTATTTATAAATTAAACGTATTACTTCAGGAGGGGAAATGAAATCCCACCAAATGTTACAGACATTCCCACCGAGGCAGACTGAAAGTCACACACACACACACACACACACACACACACACACACACACACACATATATATATATATATATATATATATATATATATATATATATATATATATATCACTAAATTTACTAATGTTTATGTATGTAAGAATGTACAAAAGCTATGAATGCTAACTGACGCAGTCTTTGCTTGCCAAATGTCGTTGGATCTTTATATCTTTCCAACGGAATGACCGAATGCTGAGAATGTCCGAAGAATGAGAAGTGAATGAGAATGAGCATTGGACTTCTTACTTCCCGCCAAGCAACCGGTGTCAGTTTCGCTTTAAAGTAATAATAATTTAATGAAAGGAGGAAGATGTAAAGTATTTAATGTCTTGAGCATATCAGTGAGGATGCATTCCCAGTCAGACGTTGCTAACAGCTACACTGTGTATGTGTATGCGCGTGTATGTTTGTGTGTGAGTGTGTGTATATGTGCGGGCGCCTTGGGAAAGAAGAAGAAATTCGCACGCGGGATTCGTCCACATCGAAAGGGCGGTGGGAGAGACAACCTCTCCAAAATTTATGTGGAAAGTTAACTGTGACTCTGGCTTCGTCTGATGCGTTTACATGGCTAAAATAAAATACTTCGCTTATCTGTTGAAAGAATAAGCTGTGTGTGTCAAAGAGCATGTTTTAAGTCGATAATTAGTTGCATAAATTAACAATAAATGCAAAAGAATAAACAAGTATTAATCACAAGTCGCGAAGAACAGAATCGAACACAGCCCCATCGACAACGACTGGTGCTGTGGCCTCTTGCGTGTCGGCGGAAATCGCCAGATACCCACGAAGGAAAATATTGTCCAGATTTTTCCCACACTTTCAGGATCGTGTTGCACCTACTGGATCACCTGATCTACACCTGAAGAAATTCTACCAATAAATAAAAATGATGGCAAATGCCCATCTCGAGGAAAAGGGTAGGGAAGAAATAAAGAGAGAGAGCGAGAGAATGTTGGCAGGGAACGCCCGCTTTGTGATGATTAGCACATCCACTTCAACAAGGGCAAAATCAGTCCCGGAATATATTTCTCCACGCATCTTTTTTTCACCTTCAAGCTGGTCAATTCTGGACATATTCCTTGCTCCTACTAACCTTAGGCAAAAAGAACAATATAATGAATTAAATACTATACTTCAACAACACTCAAAAACGTGCATGGACAAAAGTAAGACTAGGACTTGGAGACGAAAAATGCCAGACAAATTTGGCATCAGGGAGACGAACATAGACGGAATACCCCCACCTCCCCTTTGCCTCGCTGTTGCTGGGGAGGGGAGTGAGAGAGCAGGGGGAGGAAGGGGAGGGGGTAATCTTTTTCATGCATTGTGATGATAAATATTTCCCCGAGTCGCAAGGGGAATAGCACTCAGACAAGTCTTAAAATATTTTCCTACAGTATGAGTTTGAGGCAGACGAATAATACTCCGCTGTCTCTGCTAAGTATCTTGAAATTTATTTGTTGGACCATATGCCTGGGAAAAAATATTTTGCCTAAATACCAACGATTTCAACCAGCTAACGATTGATTGTATTAACTAAAAAATATACGAAGTATATTTAGAAAGAATAACCAAAGAGCATCACTAAAGGAAGAATATTTTCGTCCCAAAACTAGACTATGATTTGCTTGACTGGTTTTAATTCAAAAGGCAGGGCAGGGGAGAGAGAGAGAGAGAGAGAGAGAGAGAGAGAGAGAGAGAGAGAGAGAGAGAGAGAGAGAGAGAGAGAGAGAGAGAGAGAGAGAATTTAATAGTCAGTCTAATGGTCGACATCAAAGTTTGAACACTGCCTATCTTTCTCATACATCAAATACTAAAACATATAGTTGATATAAAAAAAAAAATTAAGCACCCTTGATGAAAAGCGGAAAATAAAACAACAATCAGATACAAAAATATATAAAAAAAAAAAGGCAGCCTTATGAACCGAAAAACTATTTTAAATTGAATTTTTTTCCCACAACCTAAAAGTTAAGACTGCCACTGAAAAACTTAATACCGCCAACCACAAGAAATAAAAACATGTTACTGTACTTACTTTACAATATGTAAGTGTTCAACATGAGGAGTTCATCCATGATTCAACAGTTCAAAGAGTCAGTAAGGCAGCAGAGACAATAACGGTATTTATATATATATTTATATATATATATATATATATATATATATATATATATATATATATATATATATATATATATATATGTTATATTTACATTCAAAAAAGTGAATATAATGGGCATACAAAACGAACTCCCATTATTTTTCAGGCTATGTTTTCCACTGAAAACCTTGATGCTGAATTAGGAAATCACGCCAGGATTCTTCAGACTTGCTAAAAAAAAAAAAAAAAACTTTACCTACCTCCCTATACAGAGAGAGAGAGAGAGAGAGAGAGAGAGAGAGAGAGAGAGAGAGAGAGAGAGAGAGAGAGAGAAAGAATAATTAACTAAACTTTGCGCAAGCTTAAAACATACCTGCATAAAAGTATCCAAACTGGAGTTAACAAGAAATGACTGTCCTCTTTTTTCTTATAAAAAAAAATATACATTCATCGTCTGAAAACATATTCTTATGTTGGTTCTGATGTTTCAAGTGAATTTAACCGCAATCCTGTTTAATCTGCTTGAAAAATAAATAAATAAATAAATAATAAAGACCCTGACTGTCACAGTACTGTCAATTCATGAGCTGAGTAAATGGATAGCAAATAACTTGGCTTATTATGAAGAAAACGGGGATCTGCTGGGCAAGTCATGACAGAAACTGATCTTAAGTCTGGATAGAAACTGATCTCAAGCCTGGATAGAAACTGATCTCAAGTCTGGATAGAAACTGATCTCAAGTCTGGATAGAAACTGATCTCAAGTCTAGACAGAAACTGATCTTAAGTCTGGATAGAAACTGATCTTTAAGTCTGGATAGAAACTGATCTCAAGTCTGGACAGAAACTGATCTTAAGTCTAGACAGAAACTGATCTTAAGTCTTGACAGAAGCTGATCTCAAGTCTGGATAGAAACTGATCTCAAGTCTGGATAGAAACTGATCTTAAGTCTAGATAGAAACTTATCTAAGTCTGGATAGAAACTGATCTTAAGTCTGGATAGAAACTTATCTAAGTCTGGAAAGAAACTTATTTAAGTCTGGATAGAAACTTATCTCAAGTCTGAATAGAAACGGATCTTAAGTCTGGATAGAAGCTGATCTTAAGTCTGGATAGAAACTGATTTCAAACTGATCTCAAGCCTGGATTTAAACTGAACTCAAGCCTGGATATAAACTTCTCTCAACTCTAGATAGAAGCTGATCTTAAGTCTGAATAGAAACTGATCTTAAGTCTGGACTGATCTCAAGTCTGGATAGAGACTGACCTTAAGTCTGGATAGAAGCTGATCTCAAGTCTTGATAGAAACTTATCTCAAGTCTGGATAGAAACTGATTTCGAGCCTGGATAGAAAAATATCTCAAGTCTGGATAGAAGCTGATCTTAAGTTTGAATAGAAACTGATCTCAAGTCTGGATAAAAGCTGATCTTAAGTCTGGATAGAAAATGAGTCTGAATCTAAATCTCACCTATGTCTACTTCATCCCCACCGCTATCCCTACGTTCAGGGGTCGGTTGCCTTGATGCGTCTTCTCCAACCATTTCTGCCAAAAGCATCTTCCTCTGATAAACCCATCTCCAGATCCTCCCTCACTTTATGGCATTATCAAATTATATGCCTCCATCTTGACCTTCTTCCCAAATCAGGTTCCATCCAAGCACTCTTCACACATTCCTCCTCACCCATCCTTACCACAGGTCCAAACAACCTTAGTCTGGACTCTCTTATCAAATTAGTAATCTTTACTACACCTGCACTTCTAATTTCTTCCATTTCCTAGCCTCTCAACAACTGAAATCTCCCAAAATCCAACTCAGCATCCCAATCTCTGTTCCCCCTTCCTTCTCAAAGGCCAGGGCTAAGTCAAAAAGACCGGGTATAGTTAGCCTAAGCAAAACTCGATTTCTTTGCAAGTTAGGGTATGCCTGAGTGTGATTGCTAGCTTACTAACTTGAGGTCATCCAACCGAGATTCTTCAGTGTTTAAAAAAGTTAATAGTTGAAAAAAAATTTTAGAAGTGAACGTAACCTCTAAGAAGGAATATTTCGATTTCCGGAAAAAAAAAAGCACAAATGCTTCATACTGCATTAGAATAAGGCTGGGTGGTATTAATATGCATTCTATACAGCGTTTGCAGTTTTTTTTTTTTCATAAAAAGAACTTTTTCTTATTCAATAAATAAAAATCATCAAAAAATAGTATAAGTTTTAGGAAAAATGGAAGGAGTGCTTTCTTGTTTATAACGAGAAAAATACAGACAATACAAAAACGCACCAAGATCACTATTAAGATCACTATTATTATTATTATTGACACAAAATATGTGCAGGTTTATATATAAAAAAATGTAATGAACTTGGTAAACTGAATAGAATGTCCATATGAGTTAAAACAGAAAAGTAATAGATTTATTACAATTCCAAAAAGTTTCACTGTCAAGAGTTTACAAAGAAAAAATGAGAGAGAGAGAGAGAGAGCAGTAAAGAAATGTGTCACTGTCAAGAGTCAAGAATTTAGAGAGAGAGAGAGAGAGAGAGAGAGAGAGAGAGAGAGAGAGAGAAATAAGTGTCACTGTCAAGAGTCAAAGAGAGAGAGAGAGAGAGAGAGAGAGAGAGAGAGAGAGAGAGAGAGAGAGATGTCACTGTCAAGAGTCAAGAGTTTACAAAGAAAAAGAGAGAGAGAGAGAGAGAGAGAGAGAGAGAGAGAGAGAGAGAGAGAGAGAGAGAGAGAAATAACATGTACTGATAAACCTCACGATGTACATTTCGGCCGAATGGCAGGCACGGCTGCCGGCGGGCCTCAAACTCAAAGAGCAGCTGATTTTATCGGCCCAAAATAGACGCACCTGTAAAAACACGGGTCAGTTGAGACGCCGTGACGTTTCCGACGGCCGACGCTGATGGCGGTCGAGTGCGCATGCGCGCGCGCATCGCTGGGTTTATCTTCAGGACGTCAGTAATAATAATAATAATAATTAATAATAATAATAATCAGTACGTTAATAATAATAATAATAATAATAATAATAATAATAATAATAATAATAATAACATCGTACAAGTCATGAAGGTCGTTACATTCTCAAGCCCGTTACAAATAATAGAAGGACTATTTGCAAAAAATAAGCGAACAGTAAGATAAAGATATAAATAATAATTCAATATAAAAAAGTCCCCCCCACAAAAAAAAAATAGTTCATAAGCAAGCACCGCTCAAGCCTGAAAATCGGAATTAATGCCCACCATCCTACTTTGTAGGATGGTGGGCATTAAATCCGAATAAAAACCCATAATAAATGTATTAAGTAACTTAATAATATGCAAATGCAATCATTTCTTCTATTGGAACGGCATAACTCTTGTACTTATCAAGTCTAACAGGCGTAAGCAACTGTATTTGTATATTATGGTAACCACTGCACAATACATTATACTGAGGTCCTTTCTACGGTCAGATCACTTCAGTTTTTGCCTTTCCAATAAAGCTAATGTACCTGCACATCACACAACATGATACATCATTGCGGAATTCGCTCAACATACCCCACATATCCTGTCGGCATACCCCATGTATTACCATCAAAAACCCGCGCAGCATTTTTCCGTATCTTAAATGATATACAGCATGTTACGTCATTGTGGACTCCCGTTCATACCCACCTACACAACCGTCATTACCTGGCAAAACCACCACCACCACCACCTCCTCCTCCTCCTCCTCCTCGTCCTCCCCCTCCCCTCCTCCCCCTCGCCACGACACAACCGCCAATCTATCGAAACCATCAACATAATTTTCTCGTTAACATTTCACTTATTTCCCAAGGTAGCGTATCATTAGGCTTCGCCCGAGAGCCAGTATGGGTCGGAAGAAAATACATATATATGTATATATGTATATCTTCCAAGTTCCAGCTGTCTACGTCTGTCTGTCTGTCTGTCTGACCTTTTGGGGCAAAATTCCACATTCGTTAACCTTATCTTGCCGATGTATCTTGCCTATGGACCTTTCTTTTTTTGAAGTGTTGAGCCGTATATTCCTCGTATTGAAGGAAGAGTGACCTCTTGAATTTTATTGCAAAATTGTTTTCTTTCGTTCATTACAGAAATTTTTCTTTCTCTCTTCGTTCTTTCTCTAAACCTTACGCTGAAAACCTTTAAGGACAGACTATAAACCCAAGAGGGCTCCGAAGGAAAATCACCCTGGAGAGAGAGAGAGAGAGAGAGAGAGAGAGAGAGAGAGAAGTTATAGTAAAAGGTGATTAAATAAATTGAAAGCCAGGGAATAGAAAATAAATCCGATACACCCGAAACTCAGAAGTCAGCAGAAAGTAGGCATGAATTTGCTCCTCGCTTAAACTTATATCAAGAAGGTTCCACAACTACACCAGGCAAACTATTTCTGTTTTATCTTCTCTATACATATATATATCACCTCCACTTTCGCAACGTATTCCAATTCATTATTATCACGAAGCTTAAAAAATACCTACAGCTCAACATGGACTGCGGATTACATTTAGTCAGCGATTACATGGCTACTACTTTATGTGGTAACATTTCTTCTTTACACTTTCAGTAGTCATACACTGTAAGGCGATCTTGCATTTCTTTTATATCAGGGCATTCAATGCTTGGAGGCCTACTTTCAAGATCACTGAGTGACAATCTCAACTAGAACCATTTTAACAATGAACAAAATAACAAAAACTTACTTTTTCTCTCTCTCTGCTTCTGTGTTTCCTAACTCTTACAACCCTTCTTACTTTAAAAGGCAGGTCCATCGCTTTGTTCATGGTAAAGAGGCCTTTACTTCATTTCTTTTCTCTTAACTTAAATTCGTTGGACCTGGGCAATAAAAAGGCAGCAAGTCGCTAATGGTATGTGTTCTTAAAAAACTAAAAAGGTTGCTATTTCTGATTCAAGAGCTTTGCACAGTCGCTTGCAAGACAGTAGTTGCAAAATCGAACATAAGCTGGTCTTGAACCCCGTCAATCCGATTAGGACAAATTAACAGAAGCGAACAAGCGCGCACACAAATTAATAAACAGCAACCAAGTGTGCGTGTGTGTGAGCGCGCGCGCGTTTTTCTTGACACGTCAATAAAAACCCACGGCATGTTACACTGTTTACACAGCCGACTTCACAAATAAATTTCACTTGCGTCGCCGAAGGTGTCGATTTCTTCAAAATATGCTTAAAAGATTAAAATTTCAGAAATAATAAATAATAACTGCTGACGATTTTTTTCCATTAGTCATGACATGCATAATATACAGTTCAGAACGAATACTTTCATCGAGATGAATTAAGTTCGCTTGGCAAGACTTCGTTACGTGACGACCCTAACGCATAAATAAACAAGTCATTAACACAGCTGATTACGTCCGTAGCAAGTCTGCATAAAACTATAATAAGCCTAATTAGAGATTAAATCAATAACAAACTCGAGTGAATCACCCACAAAATAACAGATAAATAACAAACCTCGCTAAAACTTGAAAAAAAATCCTTAATGAGAACAGTTCCAAACACAAAATAAACCTGAAAGAAAATAACAAACCTGATTAACCCCTAAACATAATTTAAAGCTATCAGTAATGAATCATTAACAAGAAAGGGTACTGGCATACTTCGTTTAGGCTTAAATCAAACCTGACACCCTCAATTCCCAGGAAACCAGTCCGATACAAAACAAACCAACAAATTGTTCATTCGCATGCCGTCTAGACCCACACACACACACACACACACACACACACACACACACACACACACACACACACACACAGCTTGTCATCATGTGTTTTGTGTCTCTGAAGAGGCTGAGATTACAGAACAACCAGTACTCTCTCTCTCTCTCTCTCTCTCTCTCTCTCTCTCTCTCTCTCTTACCTGGGAAAAGTGATGGTGCATTAGAAACGATGTGGGGTATTATTATAGGTGATCTAAAGAATATAGGAATGGAATGGAATGGGATGGAATATGAAATTTAGGCTTGAAGCCAAGCACTGGAATCCGAGGGATTATTCAGCGCTATTATGAATTTGGTTTGAGATGAATGGGTATGGCAATGAATTTATAAATTAAATAAATAAAATAAAAGAATGATTCTAAAACTATGGTAAAAACTAATATTCCCCATAAAAAAAATTATAGCTTTGCTTTAGGATATGCATATAACCTTTAAAGTATAAAATAAAAAGTAAAACTAAAAAAATATCCATAAAAATACTTATATACACAACTGCAAAAGTGTATATACTACAACTGGCAACGTACCAAGAAGTCAATATTAAATTTCATTATAGAGGGTAATGTTTCTAAGGAATGCAATCACAGCCCCCATAAAATAATAAGATCAGTCAATGGCGTGGACTTGACATTTAAGGTATATACAAGAAACTTATGTCAAAGTATAATCTGTATATTAACAAACGTTTTGGATCTACCGAAAATATTTTATTAATGAACATTATTACAAAGGTGGTACTCATTTCAAGTAGAAACAATAAAATTCAGTGGGCAATGTTCGCCCCAAACCCAAAAATGAAATTTTTGGAAAAAATAGGGAAATCAGACCATCTGATCCAAAACGTTGACAAACGAACTGATCATTCCAAAAAATCATTAAATAATAGTGAACAATTCCAATATAAACATAAATAACTTCATCTGTTGGTGCAGTCTCCATGTCTGCACTAATTTGCTAAACTGAAAATGGATTAACACTCAACTATTTAGCACATACAAATCATTGTTTTATCCACAACTGCACTTTTTTCATAAGGAAAATGTTTAATCAGTTTTCCAACCTATACTAACTGCTGTTACGTCCGTGAGATAAAATGCAAAATGACTTGTCACATCAACATTAGCATATATTACATTTGGAAATAATTACCAGTATCCACGACTAAACAATATTCCGCACAAAAAAAAAAAAATTTCTAAAATTGTCTCATCCAAAACAACCATTTTGCACTTGGATCGGAGCCTACAGCACTTCATCCTAACATCTAATATTCTTTCCACCACAAAAATATTAAATTGTCTCTCATATCCACAAACTGATCTTTATTCAATGGAGAAAATTATCCTATTCATTGCAAGTCATTATTACTCTTTACAGGTTTAAAATTATGCGAGCTTTGACAATAAGTGCAAAAAATAAGCTACTTCATCTCTGGGGTCGTCAGTACACATAAAAAGTTGTAGGATTCAGGAATTTTGGCTAAATAGCCATGCATTGGGACTGTTCCAGCTTTTAAGCGCTAAAGGAAGTGAAAAGAGGGAATTTGAGTGGTTGAACAGCAAGATAGAGGGAAACGGAAAAAAAAAACCCACAGTTGCACTAAGAAGTAATAGTTAAAGAGGTTGGACACCAAGACTGAAGAAAGGAAACGGGAATGGAGGTAAAGTTAAGGTAAAAAACGTGGGCACAGCCAAGATGAGAAGGGACGATGCAAACACATATTTAGTAATGCCTACAGTGTACCAAGTGAGGCCCACTGATGGCACTAACCCCCATGGGGAATATCAAGATGACCTGAAAGTGGTCATTCTCATACACCCCTTTTTACCGCAGGACGTAAGGTAACAGATACAAGAAGCCATATACCGTAATCCTCTGAACTTCAAACATATATATACCAGCCAGGGATGGGTGAATGGTGAACCAGTTTTCTGAAAAAGCCACTTCGCCTTTATCAAACTAAATAGTGAATAATGCACCTGGTTGTTATTCAACTTTTTATGCCGGGGCCAGGAAGGAGAAAGGCATGGGAGCAAGCTACACTCATCCCAAATGACTTGAAAATGTTACAATTAAGCCGCGATATCAGAACTTCGAACAAAGTGAAGTTACTTATAGAAGAGGGGAGAGAACTTGAAAGTGACTATCGAGCCTGACAGGCATCGAGTCAGGCAAAGCTGTAAGGTGATGAAATGGCCGGCACTGGCTATGAGAAAATGGAGCGCATGATGCATTTAAACCAAACCTTTGTATAAGAAATGAACAAATCGTTTAATAATAATCCACTGATTACATACCAAATAAAAAACAGAAAAGTTAATCAACTGTGTGAATCTGCTAAATTAAATAAAAAAATATTTCAATAGAAACAAAAGATGTTGCTAACAGACCGACACGCAGAAAGTTTAAATTAAAACTTTTCCAAAGGAGAACATATGAAAATATGTGGTCAAATATTCAAATTTCATAAATATCAAATACTCAAATTGAATCTATATGGTTGTTAGACATCCTTTAGAATATCCTTTATAGCTGATTACTATTTATAAAAATAAGAGAGCTGGAAGATCAAAGCATCTTTCGATTAGAAATCCATAAATCGGCACAAATGAAATGGAAATAATCCACTACATCTATATCTATCATCTTTGTGCCCGGCTGCCAATAGCATTTGGAACCAAAATCAACCAGTACAATCACTCTACATGCATTCAGTAATTAACCGGTGTAATTAGTTCGTCAGTATTCAGTGATTAACCGCATTCAGTGATATTTCACTGACAATCATAAGTTCCGGCATACACTGGAAGAAATGTCGTGGTCTATAAACACCGACAAACGTAACATGACAACAAACAGCTGTTCTAAAGTCAATCTAGCACTAAAAATCAGTCCGCAAAAGAAAAAGCACAGATTAATAAAAAGAATGGAACAGAAACACATCTGCTTCTCTGACAACCACAAAAGACCTTTTGCCGAGACACTAAAAGCCTCTACTGGACTGATATTAAAATGGCTTTGCGTATATGTGACTCGTGTCCTCTGTAGGACAAATCTTCTTCCCCTGGGTGACGTTGCGTCCTCGAGTTATTGTGGGTTTTTATAACCTTCCCTGGTACACAAATAGAGTGAGCTCATCTTCACTTTGGGGATCGCCTGAAAAATCTGGTCAATCGAAGCCTACGAATCTCATGAGGATCTATTTGGTTCTCAGGTATTCATTGATCTTCCGTAATTTATAAATTTATATATATATATATATATATATATATATATATATATATATATATATATATATATATATATATATATATATATATATAAAAAAATTACAGTATTACAGCATACAAGCTTTTGTACTCCTTATTAGCTCAGAGATGAAAAAAAATTTACTTGCAATTCCTGAACCGCATTACAGCTATTTTCATTCCCTATTAAAGCAAACATACGAACAAGAAATAAGCGAAAAAGACACGAAACTACTGAGGGTTACATTTCCCGTGGTGTGAAGCGCGTACATATTGACCATAAAGGGCAGGTGATAGCATAGAGACTGCTCGCTCACCTTTCCCCCTTCCACGTCCTTCCCCCCTTCCCACAAGCCCCTCCCCAAGTTCTTACTCAGGACACCCCACTCTCCCATTAAATTAAATTTCTACTCTAGGACACCACCATCTTTCCTTCTAATTAAAGACGTTTCCCCTCCCCATTCGCATTTAGGACACCGACCCTCTCCAGTCACACATGGGACATCACTTAACCCCCTTCCCCCCTTACCGGCCCATTCATACTTGTTCTTCCAATCTTTATGGCCTGAGACATCATCCGAACCCATTCTCGCTTACTTATCCTTCTTCCTATTTCCTGCTCGGCTATCAGCCAACCCTTTCATCCTGGCCTATGGTAAATCCGATTCCAAAAGCAACCCCCTCCCCACCTTCCGGTCACGTGAAACCTAATCTCCGCTCCCGCCCCCACCCCTTTGGGAAATCCCCTTTCCATCTCGCTTAGGACATTCCCTTAGAGTTATCGTTAGGACATCCCGTTCCTGTCCTCGATAAGGACTTTTCTCTCTCTCTTCCTCTCTCGATAAGGACGTGTCTTCCCTTCTCATGACTTCCTCTCTCTCTCTCTCTCTCTCTCTCTCTCTCTCTCTCTCTCTCTCTCTCTCTCTCTCATTCTTGGTAAGAACATTTCTTCCCTTTCTCAGTGCATCCTCAACCTCCCTCCCTCAACCTCTCTCTCTCTCTCTCTCGATAAGGACATGTGACATATCCTCTCTCTCTCTCTCTCTTCCCTTTCCTTCCCATTCTTGATAAGAACATTTCTTCCCTTTCTCAGTACATCCCTCAACCTCTCTCTCTCTCCCTTTCCTTCCCATTCTTGATACGAACATTTCTTCCCTTTCTCAGGACGTCCCCCTGCCTCTCTCTCTCTCTCTCTCTCTCTCTCTCTCTCTCTCTCTCTCTCTCTCTCTCTCTCTCTCTCGTGACACCCCTGCAAAAAGACCTTCCACCAAGCTCCCCTACAATGCAACCTCAACAGAAGCCACAGAAGTTTTTTACCTCGTGCCCTCACTCTAAGGTGAACGCCCATACCTATACCCCTTCCATCATGCCCCTACCTAAACATTAATGCTCTTGCCTATGGCTTACCTGTGGGTAACTCTACCCAAAAGACTTACTTTACCTTAATACCAGTCCCCGCTTCGCTGTCACTACAAATAATAAAATAACTGTAAAATCAAAATTACCAATATATACAAGTGCAGCATGCATTGGACTGAGGAAGGTGGAGAAAGATGATAGGAAACAGCGACCCCCACATAGAAATCGGTAAAGCTGAAGAAGAAGAAGAAGAAGAAGAAGAAGAAGAAGAAGAAGAAGAAGAAGAAGAAGATTATTCTAATGTCAAGCAAAAACAAAACCAGTGAAAATAAAGAGATCAAATTTCATACATCTCCATAAATCAAACTGAAAACAAAAATAACTAACATAACCTAAAGGCAGAAATACAAACACATACATAAATTACGACCTAACACTTTAAAATTGTAAGAAAATGAAAGTGTCTCGTGTTAAAATTAGCGTGTATTATGTCAATTTATGGTTTGTGCTCAGATTTACGACTATTTTTTTTTTATTTATTTAACAGTTTGAGAATGACTCGAGAAGGAGTTGAAAGTTTTGAAGCTTGATCTTGTCTTTTTTTCCTACTTTGTATTTGCTTGTATGTCTATTTTTACGGCTTTCCTTTCTAGTAATAATAATAATAATAATAATAATAATAATAATAATAATAATAATAATAATAATAATAATAATAAATTAAAATTGGATTCTAGATATATATGTATAATCGCATAGACAATTGATTTCCTATTGTGAATACATAAGGAAAGATATGCAATAAACGACCGCACAAGTATAAAGTTTTTCCTTGTATGTTTCAATACATCAAGTATTTCCGGGTTTACTCAGATAGCCTTCGGTCAGAATAAAAGCTTTATATATATATATATATATATATATATATATATATATATATATATATATATATATATATATATATATATATAAACAAACAAAACGAACGTACGAACACACACGCATATATATATACATACATACTTACATACATACATACACACACACACACACACACACACACACACACATATATATATATATATATATATATATATATATATATATATATATATATATATATATATATATATAT
>NC_089763.1:32975277-33020277 GCF_040412425.1 Macrobrachium rosenbergii | reverse complement strand
TACCGACCACAGTCTTGACAAAATCAATACGCCGATGTCCTTGATAGTTGCAACGCCAGTTTTTCGTGTTAGATGAATCATGATCAAGATTACTAAGCACCTCTTTCGAGCAACGAGCGCGTCATGATCCGATGATGCGCAAAAGTTACGCGCGTGTCACACGCGCTCTTGGTTACGTCACTTAAAGGAGAAGAACAAGAAGAAAAAAAAATTGACAGTCGGTTACGTCGTAGAAGCCTATTCATAGGTAATGTCGGTCACCGCCTCGATCCAGCGTATTGCATGCAGGTCATGCTCGGTACATCGGTACAGAGAGAGAGAGAGAGAGAGAGAGAGAGAGAGAGAGAGAGAGAGAGAGAGAGACTTACCTGTATAGAAAAGAAATGAAAGGTAAAATGACCTAAGACGAATTATAAATTATATTTCTTTCTCATTTCTAGATCTGGCGTGTATATGTATATATATAATATATATATATAATAAATAAATATGTATATATATACATTTATGTATACATAACTAATGAACACTTGAGCACTTGCTTCACAGAAATAAATTTCTGACTTACATCGGGATCGAACTCCAGCCTCTCATATGAAAGAACAGGCCGCTACCAACTGACCCACACAAGGGTTACTTGGTGGCGCCCTGGCCTTTCATTTGTGAGACTGGGGTTCGATCCCGATGAGTCGGAAATTGTGCATGTATGTATGTGTGTATATATATATACACATATAATATATATATATATATATATATATATATATATATATATATATATATATATATATATATATGTGTGTGTGTGTGTGTGTGTGTGTATATATACATATATATATATATATATGTGTATATATATACATACATACATGTGTATATATATATATATATATATATATATATATATATATATATATATATATATATATATATATATATATATATTTATTTCTTGAACATACATACGAAAGGTAAAACATGCACAACCACTATCCGAGTGCAACACAATAACAATAAACCGCTCCCAGAACTCATACACTATAACATACGAGGTAAAATGACTTCATATACATGTTTCATGCATATGAATGCGCGCATACGTAATGCCTACACCAATCGGCGGGTCCTGGCCAATCCATAAATTTCACGGCTAATTGGAAAACATCGTGCAACCACGCTTGTAATTATTATTATACTCCTTTATATTTTTTGGCAATGTTGTTATTGAAGTCCTTTGTTTTTGACTGATGTTGTTTAAGTCCTTTATTTTTTGGCATTGTTATTACTGTTGTTGTTAATAAAGTACTTTACTTTGACGCTGTTGTTTTTTTTTTAATCCTTATGTTTGACACTTGTTATTAAAGTCTTTTATTTTGGACGCTGCTGTTTTTTCAATCCTTTATTTTTGACATTTGTTATTAAAGCCTTTTATTTTTGACGTTGTTGTCATAAAATTCCTATTTTTTTTTTTACTGTTTTTAATACAGTTCCCTATGTTTGGTGCTGCTGTTTTTAAAACCCTTCATTTTTGACACTTATTATTCAAGTTCTTTATCTCTTTACATTGTTTTTACAAAAGTCCTTAATTTTTAGCGTCATTCTTATTAAAATACCTTGTTTTTCTACCTGCTCCTAGTTCTTTATTTTTGATACTGTTCTTATTAAAATCCATTATTTTTTTACTTATTATTAGTTGTTTATTTTTGACGCTGTTTTTATTAATATAATTTATTTTTCCTTGTGCATAAAGTTTAACACACTTATATTGTATCCATCAGCTTATCACTCAAGCAACTATTTTCTATAATGGCCATGTAAGTGACAATAAAAAAAAAAGGGGACAAAATTCAAAAGAAGCCCGGCAAAAATATACGAAAAAACAACAAATTACTAACGAGAGTACATTATAAACTTTCATCCTTTATTTCCTCTATTTGATCAACTTTTCCTATAACCGCTCTCTCTCTCTCTCTCTCTCTCTCTCTCTCTCTCTCTCTCTCTCTCTCTCTCTCTCTGCAGGATCATTTCCCACTGGAGCCCTCTTGGGTTTACCGTCATTTGACTCTGTCCGTCTCAGCTGCAGATTTAAAGAAAGAGAGACGGAAATAAAGAAAGCAAGGTAGAATACAAACTTAAAAAAAAAGGAAGAAATATAAAGGAAGATATAAATACACTTAAAAAAGAAAGGAAGATACAAATACAAACTTAAGAAAGAAAGAAAAAATACAAACTTAAGAAAGAAAAAAATACAAATACAAATACAAACTTAAGAAAGAAAAGGAAATACAAACTTAAGAAAGAAAGAAGATACAAATACAACTTAAGAAAGAAAGGAAGAAAAAAATACAAACTTAAGAAAGAAAGGAAGATACAAATACAAACTTAAGAAAGAAAGGAAGATACAAATACAAACTTAGGAAAGAAAGGAAGATACAAATACAAACTTAAGAAAGAAAGGAAGATACAAATACAAACTTAGGAAAGAAAGGAAGATACAAATACAAACTTAAGAAAGAAAGGAAGATACAAATACAAACTTAAGAAAGAAAGGAAGATACAAATACAAACTTAAGAAAGAAAGGAAGATGCAATTACAAAATTAAGAAAGAAAGGAAGATAAAAATACAAACTTACGAAAGAAAGGAAGATGCAAATACAAACTTAAGGAAGATACAAATAGAAACTTAAGAAAGAAAGGAAGATACAAATACAAAATTAAGAAAGAAAGGAAGATACAAATACAAACTTAGGAAAGAAAGGAAGATACAAATACAAACTTAGGAAAGAAAGAAAGATACAAATACAAACTTAAGGAAGATACAAATATAAACTTAAGAAAGAAAGGAAGATACCAATACAAACTTAAGAAAGGAAGATACAAATACAAACTTAAGAAAGAAAGGAAGATACAAATACAAACTTAAGAAAGAAAGGAAGATACAAATACAACTCAAGAAAGAAAGGAAGATACAAATACAAACTTAGGAAAGAAAGGAAGATACAAATACAAACTTAGGAAAGAAAGGAAGATACAAATACAAACTTAGGAAAGAAAGGAAGATACAAATACAAACTTAGGAAGATACAAATACAAACTTAAGAAAGAAAGGAAGATACAAATACAAACTTAGGAAAGAAAGGAAGAAACTTAGGAAATACAAACTTAGGAAAGAAAGGAAGATACAAATACAAACTTAGGAAAGAAAGGAAGATACAAATACAAACTTACAAAAAAGAAAGGAAGATACAAATACAAACTTACAAAAGAAAGGAAGATACAAATACAAACTTACAAAAGAAAGAAAGGAAGATACAAATACAAACAAAAAGAAAGGAAGATACAAACTTAGGAAAGAAAGGAAGATACAAATACAAACTTAGGAAAGAAAGGAAGATACAAATACAAACTTAGGAAAGAAAGGAAGATACAAATACAAACTTAGGAAAGAAAGGAAGATACAAATACAAACTTAAGAAAGAAAGGAAGATACAAATACAAACTTACAAAAGAAAGGAAGATACAAATACAAACTTAGGAAAGAAAGGAAGATACAAATACAAACTTAGGAAAGAAAGGAAGATACAAATACAAACTTAGGAAAGAAAGGAAGATACAAATACAAACTTAGGAAAGAAAGGAAGATACAAATACAAACTTAGGAAAGAAAGGAAGATACAAATACAAACTTAGGAAAGAAAGGAAGATACAAATACAAACTTAGGAAAGAAAGGAAGATACAAATACAAACTTAGGAAAGAAAGGAAGATACAAATACAAACTTAGGAAAGAAAGAAAATCACACAAACTTAGGAAGATACAAATACAAATTTAGGAAAGAAAGGAAGATACAAATACAAACTTAAGAAAGAAAGGAAGATACAAATACAAACTTAGGAAAGAAAGGAAGATACAAATACAAACTTACAAAAGAAAGGAAGATACAAATACAAACTTAAGGAAGATACAAATACAAACTTAGGAAAGAAAGGAAGATACAAATACAAACTTAGGAAAGAAAGGAAGATATAAATACAAAAGAAAGGAAGATAAAAACAAACTTAGGAAAGGAAGAAAAACACAAACTCAGGAAAGAAAGGAAGATACAAATACAAACTTAGGAAAGAAAGGAAGATACAAATACAAACTTAGGAAAGAAAGGAAGATACAAATACAAACTTAGGAAAGAAAGGAAGATACAAATACAAACTTACAAAAGAAAGGAAGATACAAATACAAACTTACAAAAGAAAGGAAGATACAAATACAAACTTACAAAAGAAAGGAAGATACAAACACAAACTTAGGAAAGAAAGGAAGATAAAAATACAAACTTAGGAAAGAAAGGAAGATACAAATACAAACTTAGGAAAGAAAGGAAGATACAAATACAAACTTAGGAAAGAAAGGAAAATACAAATACAAACCTAGGAAAGAAAGGAAGATACAAATACAAACTTAGGAAAGAAAGGAAGATACAAATACAATCTTAGGAAAGAAAGGAAGATACAAATACAAACTTAGGAAAGAAAGGAAGATACAAATACAAACTTAGGAAAGAAAGGAAGATACAAATACAAACTTAGGAAAGAAAGGAAAATACAAACACAAACTTAGGAAAGAAAGGAAGATACAAATACAAACTTAGGAAAGAAAGGAAAATACAAATACAAACTTAGGAAAGAAAAGGAAGATACAAATACAAACTTAAAAAGAAAGGAAGATACAAATACAAACTTACGAAAGAAAGGAAGATACAAATACAAACTTAGGAAAGAAAGGAAGATACAAATACAAACTTAGGAAAGAAAGGAAGATACAAACACAAACTTAGGAAAGAAAGGAAGATACAAATACAAACTTAGGAAAGAAAGGAAAATACAAATACAAACTTAGGAAAGAAAGGAAGATACAAATACAACTTAAGAAAGAAAGGAAGATACAAATACAAACTTAGGAAAGAAAGGAAGATACAAATACAACTTAGGAAAGAAAGGAAGATACAAATACAAACTTACAAAAGAAAGGAAGATACAAATACAAACTTAGGAAATACAAACAAACTTAGGAAAGAAAGGAAGATACAAATACAAACTTAGGAAAGAAAGGAAGATACAAATACAAACTTAGGAAAGAAAGGAAGATACAAATACAAACTTAGGAAAGAAAGGAAGATACAAATACAAACTTAGAAAGAAAGGAAGATAAAAATACAAACTTAAGAAAGAAAGAAGATACAAATACAAACTTAGGAAAGAAAGGAAGATACAAATACAAACTTAGGAAAGAAAGGAAGATACAAATACAAACTTAGGAAAGAAAGGAAGATACAAATACAAACTTAGGAAAGGAAAGAAAGAAAGAAAAAGATACAAATACAAACTTACAAAAAGAAGATACAAATACAAACTTAGGAAGATACAAATACAAACTTAGGAAAGAAAGGAAGATACAAATACAAACTTAGGAAAGAAAGGAAGATACAAATACAAACTTAGGAAAGAAAGGAAGATACAAATACAAACTTAGGAAAGAAAGGAAGATACAAATACAAACTTTAGGAAAGAAAGGAAAGATACAAATACAAACTTAGGAAAGAAAGGAAGATACAAATACAAACTTAGGAAAGAAAGGAAGATACAAATACAAACTTAGGAAAGAAAGGAAGATACAAACACAAACTTAGGAAAGAAAGGAAGATACAAATACAAACTTAGGAAAGAAAGGAAGATAAAAATACAAACTTAGGAAAGAAAGGAAGATACAAACACAAACTTATGAAAGAAAGGAAGATACAAACACAAACTTAGGAAAGAAAGGAAGATACAAACACAAACTTAGGAAATAAAGGAAGATACAAACACAAACTTAGGAAAGAAAGGAAGATGCAAACACAAACTTAAGAAAGAAAGGAAGATACAAACACAAAATTAGGAAAGAAAGGAAGATACAAACAAACAAAAGGAAGATACAAATACAAACTTAGAAAGAAAGGAAGATACAAACACAAAATTAGGAAAGAAAGGAAGATACAAATACAAACTTAGGAAAGAAAGGAAGATACAAATACAAACTTAGGAAAGAAAGGAAGATACAAATACAAACTTAGGAAAGAAAGGAAGATACAAATACAAACTTAAGAAAGAAAGGAAGATACAAATACAAACTTAAGAAAGGAAGATACAAATACAAACTTACGAAAGAAAGGAAGATAGAAACACAACCTTAAGAACGAAAGGAAGATACAAATACAAAATTAACATCTCTGCAAAACGGAATAATAACGTCAAAATCGTAACCTGACCTCCGAAAGGAAGTGGCAATAACTTCGAAGTAGTACTTTCAAACCCAATTAAGGGCTACGCTTCCTCCGGCAGGTAAGAGAAACAAGGCTAGATTCAGTCTATGTTATCTGGCTAATAAAACTGACCATGTGTTTACTGAACGCGGATTGCTAAGCCCCGGTTGTGTTGAAGAACTGAAAAGCTAATGGCATTCAAGAGTCGGCTCCTTTACATAAATATCATTTATATTACGATTAGTAGCGTTTAAATATTTGGTCTCTATAATAATAATAATAATAATAATAATAATAATAATAATAATAATAATAATAATAATAATAATAATAATCTATCACTACAAGTAAAATAATTCATAACATGCTTACTCTATATTCTTAATCATGAAAAGCACTTAAAATCATTAAAATTTTACCGAATTTAAAGAAATCAATCTATATGTTAATTATTTACTACGTAATAATGACAAAATTACAACCTATACGTGCATACAAAAAATTACTCAAAAATATTCATTTTTCAAAAGGATATTATATACCAGAGCTGTTGTGGACTGACATAACTGGGTTCTGCCATGTATAGCAAAACTGATCAGAATAATAATAATAATAATAATAATAATAATAATAATAATAATAATAATAATAATAATAATAATAATAATATTGTCTGCTGTAAGACTGAACACGTGGTAAAACTAGTCAGTATAGTAAAAAAAAAAAAAAGAAAAAAAAACTGTATCTGTGGCTGACGCAGGATGGTTGTTAAAACCAAACTGGGCTTGTGCCAGCAAAGGGTCTTGCTTGAATGCAGAATGTTAGGTGAGGTCATTTATGCAGAACGGGGAGTTAACGAGTTCCCTAATCGAATGCCGACGAACGGGAAACTGAACCCAGTACTTACGAGGAATGAAAAATAAATAAAAGTAAAAAAATGCCCCGAAGTTTCCTCGGCGCAATTGAGTTTTCTGTACAGCCGCTACAGCGTATAATCAAAGCCACCGAAAATAGACCTATCTTTCGGTGGTCTCGGTATAATCCTGTATGAGCCGCAGTCCATGAAACTTTAACCACGGCCCTGTGGTGCCCTATGCTATATCGTTGCCAGAAGCACGATTATGGCTAACTTTAACCATAAATAAAATAAAGACTACTCAGGCTAGAGGGCTGCAATTTGGTATGTTTGACGATTGGAGGGTGGATGATCAACATACCAGTTTGCAGCCCTCTAGCCTCAGTAGTATTTAAGATCTGAGGGAGGAGAGAAAAAGTGAGGACAGAAGAAAGTGCGGACAGAATAACGTGCGGACGGAGAGACAAAGACGGCACAATAGTGTTCTTTTGCAGAAAATTAAAAAGTGAAAGAAAAAGGTGGAGTCTAACTCCGAAGGAGGTTAACAAGAGCAGTCTCTTTCAGAGAAGCTTGAAGACTGAGTGAACCTTAAGTTAAAGGTAAGACAAGCATTCCACGGGTGAAACCTTCAAGCAAACACAAGCAGGATACAATAAAGCTGACTTCAGAGACAAGAAGAGCGAAGCAGGGACTATGAGAGAGATCGTGGTAGCTTCTCCATGACCTCTATAATGTTTCGGTTTTATATCTAAATTATATCCATTAATGAATTTGCCGATTTATTTTTCTCTTATAAAAATTGATCTTTCTGTCCGTGTTTCCTAATTCCTTCTGTTACTTTTTCTAATTAATACCATGTTCTTTGGAAGCTTGAACTTCATGTCAATGGTCCCTGTGAGTTTGTTCTATAAGAATCGGTGTCATCTTCCGAATAATAATAATAATAATAATAATAATAATAATAATAATAATAATAATAATAATAATATACTTTGGATCTCCGACTGTTAACCTTAAATTTAGGTATACTGGCTTTGTTCATACGTTCCAACACAAGTCACATATTCTTAATGGCGGTTATGTAAAATCAAGATATTCGCAGACAATACATTTCTCACAAAATACCTCAACAATAAGACAACACAGAAAACAGGAAGAAAGAACAGAGAATAATTCGGATATTTATGCATCACCGTAACAGAATGCTTTAGACTAAATCACGGTATATAATACAACTCTCGATTACTTTCTACTTGAAGTGAGAAAAAATAATACAATAATTTATGCAGTAGTAGTAAATATAAAAACAAATAAATAAAACATCAGTTATTTATGTCTTTACTATACCTAACTGTATTTAACATATTCAGAACGACACACACCCTTCTATTGTCATTCGATGGGTAATACCTTATCACATGCTCTGCATATTTTCATTAGAGTGACCTCTCAAATTTTAGAAAAAAAGAAAAAAAAAACACAAAATAATACCTCCCAGAATCTGACCGGTTGCCAGCAAGTAATGTAACCATCAGTGTTCGTATGTGTGTCAAGATATCTCAAAGTGGCAAATAAATTTTTCGATAAAACTTTGAAGAAAGAAAGGCTCGGCCAAGGGCAATGGAGAAGATGGCTAGATTTCTGAGATGAATCCGGATGCTGGTGCAAGTTTTTTTTTTTTTTTTTTTTTGCGAAGGCATGCGGCCTCTGTGCTTTCTGGCGTACACGTCGTAAAAGCTACAGCTTGGAATTCCTTGACGTAACGCTGTGAGGGCATAATCTCAAGCGCCTAAAACATGAACAACTCTTTAACGTAATTGTTGATGGTGATGCTAGTAAAAGTATACCTGACCTTCATCTGAAATGAAGGTTTGTTTATCTAAAAAATTTGTGTTTATTTATCGTCACTCATTTGTTATTAAGTTGTCGCCATCTTCGTTAAATTAATTTTTGTTCATGTATCGACACTTAATTCTGCGGAAGATTTCGTTTCACGTTAACGATCTTCTGAACTTCCTATATAATCATAATTATCAAGCACAGAGAATACTTCAGCGACCGCAGAGGTAATTTATTATTAAAAAATCAATCCTACTTTTTGCAGTACACGAAATAACAGAATAGTTTGTTAGATTGCTTAAATTATAACAAGGAACTACGTCTGGATTTTTCTGTATTTCACTGCTAACGAAATATAAACTCTTCCAAAGCCTTTGGTCAAATAGAATTTACCATAGTATTTTTGATATAGCTCATTGACAGACAAGCAATTAGATAAACAGACAAAAGGCGAATGTACACCTTTTATCGATAGACAGGCACTAAGACAAACACACACAGAAGAATATATACACTTGTCAATTTCCGCTGACGGAAATAATATTATACAGCAAAAAATGGTACAACAAGAAAGACAACCTTTTGTTCGACATTAGAAATCTTCGAAAAAAAAGGAATGGAGGAGGAGGAGGAGGAGGAGGAGGAGGAGGTGGAGGAGGAAAAGGAGGAGGAGGAGGAGGTGTGAAATCTGTCAAAAAAAAAAAGGAGGAGGAGGGGAGGAAATGTGAAATCTGCCAAAAAAAAAAAGAGGAGGAGGAGGAGGAGGAGGAGGAGGAGGAGGAAAAAGGAGGAGGTGGAGGAGGAGGAGGAGGAGGAGGAGGAAATGTAGTATCCGCGTGGGAGTCAATAGGGTAAACGTCTTGAAGGGGAGGGAAAAGGCCATCATCAAACAGACCTCAAGAACTTTCAATGTCCAATTTCTCCTCACCTCTCTGCTCTCTCGTTCCTCGCCAGCGGATGACAGACAGGGTCTCGGTTCAGGCAAGGTAATTTTGTCATCACGTCCCTCGCAAGGAGACAGAGAGAGAGAGAGAGAGAGAGAGAGAGAGAGAGAGAGATACACACCTTGGGGCTCGATCCGCGAGAGGATGGGTTGAGGAGATTACAGGGAAAGGGTTGAAATAATGCGTATCGGCGTTAATGCCGACAATTTCACGCGAGTTGTGATGAGTGTGTGTACATCTGTCAAGAGCAGGGGAGAGCACTTCTCAGGGTATTATAATAATGCGTACTATTGCTCCTCGTTTGTGTGAGTGTGTATACATTTGTCAGAGCAGAGAACAAGACCTATAACTACTGTATATGAATATAGCAGAGAACAAGACCTATAACCATATGAATACAGCAGAGAACAAGACCTATAACTATATGAATCTAGCAGAGAACAAGACCTACAACTATATGAATCTAGCAGAGAACAACACCTACAACTATATGAATCTAGCAGAGAACAAGATCTATAACCATATGAACATAGCAGAGAACAAGACCTATAACTATATGAACCTTAGCAGAGAACAAGACCTACAACTATATGAAAACAACAGAGAGCAAGACCTATAACTATTTGAATATAGCAGGGAACAAGACCTTATATGAATATAGCAGAGAACAAGACCTATAACTATATGAATATAGCAGAGATCAAGACCTATAACTACATGAATCTGGCAGAGAACAAGACCTATAACTATGAATATAGCAGAGAACAAGACCTATAACTATATGAATATAGTAGAGAACAAGACCTATAACTACATGAATCTAGCAGAGAACAACAAGACCTATAACTATATGAATATAGCAGAGATCAAGACCTATAACTACATGAATCTAGCAGAGAACAAGACCTATAACTATATGAATATAGTAGAGAACAAGACCTATAACTATATGAATCTAGCAGACAACAAGACCTATAACTATATGAATATAGCAGAGAACAAGACCTATAACTATATGAATATCGCAGAGAACAAGACCTATAATGAATACAGCAGAGAACATGACCTATAATTATATGAATACAGCAACGAACAAGACCTATAATTGTATGAATATAGCAGAGAACAAGACCTGTAACTGGATGAATACAGCAGAGGACAAGACCTATAGCTATACGAATATAGCAAAGAACAAGACCCGTAACTATATGAATACAGCAGAGAAAAAGACCTATAACTGTATGAATACAGCAGAGAATAAGACTATAACTATACGAATATAGCAAAGAACAAGACCTATAACTATATGAATATAGCAGAGAACAAGACCTATTACTATATGAATATAACAGAGAATAAGACCTATAACTATATGAATATAGGAGAACAAGACCTACAACTATATGAATATAGCAGAGAAAAGACCTACAACTATATGAATCTAGCAGAGAACAAGACCTATAACCATATGCATACAGCACAGAACAAGACCTATAACTATATGAATATAACAGAGAACAGTACCTATAACTATATGAATCTAGTAAAGAACAAGACCTACAACTATATGAATATAGCAGAGAACAAGACCTATAACCATATGCATAAAGCACAGAACAAGACCTGTAACTATATGAATCTAGCAGAGAACAAGACCTATAACTATTTGAATACAGCAGAGAACAAGACCTATAACTATAAGAATCTAGCAGAGGACAAGACCTATAACCATATGAATATAACAGAGAACAAGACCTATAACTATATGAATCTAGCAGAGAACAAGACCTGTAACTATATGAATCTAGCAGAGAACAAGACCTATAACTACATGAATCTAGCAGAGAACCGACCTATAACTTTATGAATCTAGCAGAGAACAAGACCTATAACTACATGAATCTAGCAGAGAACAAGACCTATAACTACATAAATCTAGCAGAAAACAAGACCTATAACTTTATGAATCCAGCAGAGAACAAGACATATAACTTTATGAATATAGCAGAGAACAACACCTATAACTATATGAAAATAACAGAGAAAAAGACCTACAACTACATGAATATAGCAAAGAATAAGACCTATAACTATATGAATACAGCAGAGAACAAGACCTATAACTATATGAATATAGCAGAGAACAAGACCTACAACTATATGAATACAGCAGAGAACAAGACCTATAATATATGAATCTAGCAGAGAAGAAGACCTATCACTAACTATATGAATACAGCAGAGAACAAGACCTATACCTATATGAATCTAGCAGAAAACAAGACCTACAACTATATGAATATAGCAGAGAACAAGACCTATAACTATCTAAATATAGCAGAGAGCAAGACCTATAACTTTGAATATAGCAGAGAATAAGACCTACAACTATATGAATATAGCAGAGAAGACGACCTATATAACTATATAAATCTAGCAGAGAAGAAGACCTATAACTATGTGAATATAACAAAGAACAAGACCTATAACTATATGAATATAACAAAGAACAAGACCTATAACTATTCGATTATAGCAGAGAAAAAGACCTATAGCTATATGAACATAGCAGAGAACAAGACCTATAACTATATGAATACAGCAGAGAACAAGACCTATAACTATATGAATACAGCAGAGAACAAGACCTATAACTATATGAATACAGCAGAGAACAAGACCTATAACTATATGAATACAGCAGAGAACAAGACCTGTAACTATATGAATACAGCAGAGAACAAGACCTATAACTATATGAATACAGCAGAGAACAAGACCTATAACTATATGAATACAAGAGAACAAGACCTATAACTATATGAATACAGCAGAGAACAAGACCTGTA
Source organism: Macrobrachium rosenbergii (assembly GCF_040412425.1). NCBI lineage: Eukaryota > Metazoa > Arthropoda > Malacostraca > Decapoda > Palaemonidae > Macrobrachium > Macrobrachium rosenbergii. Next base: position 33,007,493 of record NC_089763.1, on the reverse strand, counting down.
ACTATATGAATACAGCAGAGAACAAGACCTGTAACTATATGAATACAGCAGAGAACAAGACCTATAACTATATGAATACAGCAGAGAACAAGACCTATAACTATATGAATACAGCAGAGAACAAGACCTATAACTATATGAATACAGCAGAGAACAAGACCTATAACTATATGAATACAGCAGAGAACAAGACCTATAACTATAATACAGAATACAAGACAGAGAACAAGACCTGTAACTATATGAATACAGCAGAGAACAAGACCTATAACTATATGAATACAGCAGAGAACAAGACCTGTAACTATATGAATACAGCAGAGAACAAGACCTATAACTATATGAATACAGCAGAGAACAAGACCTATAACTTTGTGAATACAACAGACAACAAGACCTATAACTATATTAATAATATATAGTTACGGACATATGCAATTATTCTCGTTACGTCAGATTTAGATTACTAGCTTAATCTCAGCAACGCGAGTCTCAGTAGCTTCCTGGACAAGTTTTTATTGCATCCTCTCTCTCTCTCTCTCTCTCTCTCTCTCTCTCTCTCTCTCTCTCTCTCTCTCTCTCTCTGGTTTGCGAAAGATTGCCTCAAGCAAACTTTTCCTCAATTCTGCTGTCCTTACCTCTACTCCCGGTTTGCGCAAAAGTAAATATCATTTGGTGGAACATAGCAACTATTAAGCTTGAATGGTTTGCCATTTTCTTAATGAATGTAGGCTTCCCGCGATTTCATCTTCATTAAACTTAAGAACAAATAAACTAAAATGTTATACAGGATATAACTAGGTTTTTTCACTCTTCGTACGAATATATTAAATATAATACACAGAAAAAACATAAGGGTACTAAACTAGAAATACACAAAAGTAATTAATAAAAAAACAAAACAGGTCACTGCTCTGGTACGACAATGCAGTATCATAGCTGAAGCACTTACTCAAATTAGCGATGCAAAAAATCAATTCTACAGTACATATATCCAGGGAATATGGGAGAGGAAATATTCAAACAGATCCAGAAACGAATACTGAACATTCTCCTACAATCACGCATGCACACACACAGACAAAGGACCTGAGAAAGGAACACGCCTGTCTGAGCTTCGACAAACCTTGAACGGTAAATACAGAGGTTCAACTTTTCTCAACAAAAATTACAACCGGTTCATTAAAATTTTGCTGTACTTCCTGTAACCAGTTTGTCTCTCTTTCTCAGCTTTCCATTGATACCTATATAATGTCTTTTTGTGAACTGTACAAAATCATTTATCATCATATTACGGCTACTAATATAAAGCTAATGCCACGAAACCCTTGAACTATACTGACTCTCTTTAAAATTCAAGAACAACTCCGCCCTTTAATGATCTGTGGCCTGATATACAAAATAAAATTCCCCCGGATGTGACCTGGGGTCATACGTCTGCTGCACACGAAAGCTGCGGTGGGTGAGGATAGATTCTCATCGCGGTGTTGGATACAGACCAGAATTCAAATATGGAACCCTGAATTCTCTAAGAGAACGTGTAAATAAATGTCAACATATAGCACAATACGATGAATCTGATATACTGTATTGAGCCTCGAATGACCAACCCTTAACAATTCTTGAATATTTTTCTATTGAAAAGATAACTCCCAATTATAAATTCAGATCTGTCGTGAGTTTTATTTGGGTCCCAAAAGGCCCATGTTAGCCATTGACTTTTCTCCTGCTGAACATGTATAAGTGTCTCTTCTTCTTGTATTTAACTTTACATTTTTCTTTTTTTATTACACTTAGTATTTTTCATTATCTCTCAGTCGTTTTTATTATACATGTACTTCTTGTCGTTTTGGCCTTGAAAATCAGACAAGTGTGGTCTAGAAACGTTGGCAAATATAAATGCAGTAAACCTGAATACAAGACATTTTCTGTCCTTCTTCCACTGCTGATGTTAATCTAATTTTTAGTAACTGCCCGCTTCCTGTATATATATATATCTTTCATGTGTTTGTAAATGTATGCTGCTTTGTCGATAATTTTGCACATCATGATTTTATCATTTCACATATTACGTTACAAATAAACCATTAACATTCAAATCCACTTTGGCCCCGGAAGAACTACCCAAAGGGAATCACACTGTATATATGCATATACCCTGAGAGAGAGAGAGAGAGAGAGAGAGAGAGAGAGAGAGAGAGAGAGAGAGAGAGAGAGAGAGAGAGAGAGGTCTATTATGGTAAATGGAGAGAGAGAGATAGGCCTATTATGGTAAATGGGACCCAGGAATATGAAACAATGAATGTTAGTATGGATGGCGTAAGAATGCAAGCAGTTGATTTGCTAAGTATTTGGGAGTAAATATAACGGATGATAATATGATGAGAGAAGAAATGATTCAAAGAATAAGTAAAGCAAGGGAGGTAGAAAGGAGTGCGAAAAAGATTGGGAAGAGAAATGGAGTGTCTATGGGAGTCAAAGTGGGAATGCATACAGGGATTGTTGAACCACCTGTCCTTTAAGGAAGTGAAGTGTCAATGGTCAATGCGCATTCATATTTAATAACTAAATAACAGACAAGAGCAGAGATCTCGCACAACATGAGTTGCTTCGTATATCTACTCAAAAGGCTCATCAGCAGCACAGTAAGTCCTCAACACACTGCACCCTTCACCTCTACCTGCACTCTCTTGCCTCCTCTCCTTCCAGTACCTCTTGCATGCCATCTATCCAACACTTTCTAGGTATTCCACCCATCTTCCCTCTTAATTGTATTCTTCTACTCGCATATCTTTTCGTCCACCATTCTTTCCAAATGATTAATCATCTCAATAATCTCTAATTCATTCTTTCTTTTCTATGTATCTCCACTTTTCCACTCTTCCAGTTCTTCTTATTCCATATATAACATCTACAACAACACTACTTTAATTCCCAGTCAACATTCAGACCACACTTCCATAAGGGAGAGTTGGCTCAACAATCCTTTCATACATTCCCATTTTGGCTTTTATGGACAATCCAAGTCTCTCTCTCTCTCTCTCTCTCTCTCTCTCTCTCTCTCTCTCTCTCTCTCTCTCTCTCTCTCTCTCTCTCTCTAAAAATCTGAATAACGTTTTGTGGTTAACCTACGCTTAACTCTCCTTCTTCCCGACTCCTTCAGAAGAATGAAATGGGAGAATTAACCTCACATTTCTAAAGCCCTTTCCAAATAATACAGAGAGAGAGAGAGAGAGAGAGAGAGAGAGAGAGAGAGAGAGAGAGAGACTGCAGATGTTGAGAGCCATGATTTACGACTTAACTCGGGCACATCCTCCTGTCAATACGGAGCCATGATCTATGCAAACAACAAAGAGAAACATGCAATTTGCGTGTTCGAGTAGCCGATTTCCGCGTGGATAAAACACACACTAATTTTCTCCCGGCCAGTAATGGCGATTTTATCGCCACGGAGACATATCCTTTAACAGACAAGAGTTGCGGGAGAAATGTGACTTAAATTCGAAGATAAAAAGATGTTAATTTTCATATATTTCCTTTCCGATACAAAGGCATTTTCAACGACGAATCAGTTGCTGCATTGCAAAAGAAATATTTCTACTTCGTTTGGTCTTTATGTACAACTGAAAAAAAAGAGTTTTAACGACATATGTTCCTTCAAATACAAATTCAGACATATGTTCCTTCAGATACAAATTCAGACATATGTTCCTTCAGATACAAGTTCAGACATATGCTTCCTCAGATACAAATTCAGACATAATGTTCCTTCAAATACAAATTCAGACATATGTTCTTTCAAATAAATGTAAAAATAATAACATGAGTAGTGAACGACATGAAGGACATGGAAGCAGGACATTGGAAAGACAGAAGTCTAGAAATTTAAAGATAATGAGAAAAAATACCTCTAAGTGTAAATGATATTATATATATATATATATATATATATATATATATATATATATATATATATATATATATATATATATATATATATATATATATATACTGTATATAAAATAAAAAATCCGAGTGGATCTTGTCTGTCCTCCCCTGGAGACATGACACAGCCACCCACTCCCGTGCAAAGTGGTCTGTCCGCCCCGGGCGGGGGCGGGGTAAGTAGGGGAAAGGGAGGGTTGGGGAGACATCCACCCTCCTCCTGCATACCTGTTTGTCCGCCCTGGGGTGGGGGCGAGGTAGGTAGGGGATCAGGAGGGTAGGGGAGACAGCAGTGCCGGGTTCCAGCGCGCGTAGCACGCACCAGCAAGGTCGTATGTATATAATTTACATATATATATTTATAATGAACAAAAACATATTATAATACTGTAATGCTCTATATTTAACATTACATAATTACGTGGCTTGGTTCTTGAAACCAATTCGAAAATGGAGGAACGCCTGAAGACTACAGGAATAAAAAAATAACCTACTATACAAATATAAAACTAATATACAAATATAAGACACTCTCTGGTGAACATCGGTCAAATCAATCTTTGGCCATAAATAATAATGACTGGTAACAATTATGGCCAAAAAAAAAAAAAAAAAAAAAACAGACCACAGGAAGTACTTATTTTCCAAAAAAAGCTGAGAGGGAAACGAGCCATAATACCCTTTTACAATTCAATTACCATAAACTGAGCCATAATGTCCTTTTACAATCCAATCACCATAAAAAGGGAACGTCTTAATAAACATATGAATACTTCTGGTATACCCCAGGGTAAAAACATCGGTGTCATTTTACGCAGAACTTGTTAAGGCAGGATATGTCTTAATATATGATATGCATACAAATGTAACCAGAGATAAAAAAATGAAAAATGTTTCAAAAAAAAGAAAATTAGAACAGAAATAGTTCTAATGAACGAAGGGTTCTCATGAACGCACGAAAGCATGAGCTTTCCAGCACGTAACAACAATTTTAACGTAATGTTCTTTACACGGGAAAGTCAAGGGCGCAAACTTGATAATTCTGATCTAAAATAAGAAATTACACTACACACAACCTTTATTTACAAAAACAAAAACAAAAAAAATAATAAAAATGAAATACTGCTGTGATTTCTCCCTTGATAAAAAAAAATGAACTTGAAGACTAAATTGTAAAATAAGCAAATAATAATAATAATAAAAAGATAACCAAAAGGGAATTATGACATCAGAAGCTTTACGAAACCCAACAGCACTCCAACTGACTTCAGTTCTGACGACCACACAAAATGCAATGGGCTGTCGCGGATTCCCTAAACAAAGATAATGATGGAGAGAGAGAGAGAGACAAAAGACAATGACGGAGAGAGGCAAGGACAATAATGGAGAGAGACAAAGACAATGATGGAGAGAGAGAGGTTGAGGCGTGTGGGACTTGGGTGGAGAGAGGTTGAGGAGTAGTGAAGGAGAGCAAGGGCTGGAGAGGTTGAGGAGTGAGGGAGTGTTGTTGCGGTGGAAGAGTGGAGGTTGAAGCGGAGGAGGAGGAGGAGGAGGAGGAGGATTTGGGTGGCTGCCGAGTTGGTGGCGAGAGCGAGGGAGGGAAAAAGGTTTAATGGCGGGCCTCTGTTATAAAGTATCCATGAAGGAAGCTGGGAGTGTCTGGGAGAGGGCGTGTGTTGAAGAGGGGGGAGGGGGGGTTATCAGAGGAGTTGGAGGGGGAGTAAGGAGAAGAAAAGGGGGTCGCTGAGGTGAACGCATAAAGGGCTAAAATCTGGGGACGCTCCGAAACCGAAGGGGGTGGTTAGCTTAGTGTAAGCTACACTTCTGTTAGTTTTAATGTTAAGTTACTGTTATTATTATAATTATTATTATAGCTGTTGTTGTTGTTTAATGTATACTAGATCTACAGTTTAATTATTATAATATTACTTAACATTTATCTTATCTATATCTACTATTATCATCTAATGTTTATCTTATCTACAATTATCATCATCACTATTATTACAAATTAGTTGCTCAATGATAGTTTCTTTACTCCTTAACACACATTGTAAACAAATGACAATTACCTATTAATAGATGATTCAACCACCATCACAGCTTTCATTCCCCAAAATCTAAGTCAATAAAATTTTTTTTTTTTTTTTTTTTGCTCTCTCGACCCTAATCCCATTTCAGGCTGATTTCTCTTCCCTAAGCCTCTTCCCTCTTGTATGCATACTCCCTCTCTCTCTCTCTTTCCAATTCTGGAGGCCTTCGTTATGGCACATCCTGCCCCTCTCTCTCTCTCTCTCTTTAATATCCGTCCGTTCCCCCACCCCTCATCTTCTGTCCACGCCTTCATAAACAGGCTTCATAGTTTCCCCCCTATTTCACAGATGTTCTCTCTCTCTCTCTCTCTCTCTCTCTCTCTCTCTCTCTCTCTCTCTCTCTCTCTCTCTCTCTCTCTCGTTTAATTCCCCTTTCTCTATTTGTTGATTATTGCGTGAATATAACTTATTTAGCCCATCCTTTTATATAATTTTCACAATATTAACGTTGAATTAATTTATTTAGATAATAATAATAATAATAATAATAATAATAATAATAATAATAATAATAATAATAATGAATGCTTCCTGTTGGCACATGCCCATTCACAAATTCAATAGGCAGTGTAATATAAACAAAAGTATAGCAGATCCCATGTATCAACCTGGCTTAAAATGAAATCTTTTATTGTAATTATTATTTATTCATAATTAATACTTGGGTACTAAGATGCCAGCCAGCAGTTCAATTCAAATTTTACAATGAGCTCTTACACCAGGGCACAGCGTTTTCACAATAATCAACCATACACACATACACCATAATACATTTTCATAATACTCAACCATACACAAACACACACACACAATAGCCAACACCATAAACACAGTTTCGCAAACTTAGCCATAAATACGCAATAGCATACACCACAACACATTTTCACAATACTCAACCATAAACACACTAGCATACAACATAACACATTTTCACAATACTCAACCATGAACACACACACACACACCATAACACAGTTTCACAATACTCAACCATACACACACAATAGCATACACCATAACACATAAACGTAACCCCCGCGCACCCAATAGCACTACTTGGTTTTCGTGAAATATTGGGGTTTCTCTCTCTCTCTCTCTCCCTCTCTCTCCCACGTGGTTTCGTTTCTGCTGCAGCTGAGAGGCCGACCTTCCACAACCGCCAGCGCGCGCACACGCTCACGCACACACGCGGGCACACACACACACACACAACATCTCCTCTCCCCCCCCGGTTGTATTCCACTTATCCTTTGCCTCAGCCAAGATCCCGAGAGCCTTGTCTCTCAGTTATTATCTTCCCCAAATGCTGCTGCTACGTCTCTCTCTCTCTCTCTCTCTCATTGTTTCGTATATTGGGATGAGGCAGGGTAGATTAAGTTAGGTCCCAGATTATAACAAATCTCTCTCTCTCTATATTTAGTTACTTCCCTTATTTTTCATTTGATGTTAGCAAAGGTTGTTAGGGAAATAATAACCGTTTTATACATTTTTGTTCAGTAATAAAAACTAAACTCGAACAGAAATAAAAGGAATTTCTACCTCTGCTAATATCACATTCTCCCCCACCTTCAGTCGAGCGACCTTCCACAGACCATTATCAATCCCGGAGTATTATCTGTCTCCGCCTCTATATGAAATATCTCGCATCTCCCCCTCCCCCAATTATCCACATCCGTATGCCCTCGATCTCTCCCCCCCAACTTCCCTCTCCATACCAACAACTCCCTCACACCTCCACCACCAACTTTTCCTCCCCAATTCTCTCATTCCCCCTCCTCCTCCTCTTCCTCTTTTTCTCTCTCCCTACATCCCCACTGCCAAACCAATCTTTTAACATCCTGCCTATCTATACTTACCCCCTTCCCCCTCCCCGTACCCGTCTCTCCCCCTCCCCCAAACCTTCCCCATTTTTCTCCCATGACGGCTGCTGCTGCTGCTGCTGTCCCAACCGCCCTTCTTCTCTCTCTCTGCTGCACACGGCGCTATAAACAGCCTCAGCATCCCTCCCCCCTGAAAAACAGCCGGCGGCCCTCGAGGTTTGGGACCAGTCCTGTTTCGGCGAAGAAGTTTTAACCCAGAGAGAGAGAGAGAGAGAGAGAGAGAGAGAGAGAGAGACTACAACAGCGTACATAGCAACAACTCACCCCACTACAACCTCGCGGACTGTTTACAACCTACGCGCAGGAAGTATGACTCCACGTTTAAAATTTGCAGTCAGGAGACAATTGGGCCTTTGAAGAAAGACCAGGAAATAATTTAGAGATAATTGTAGGGCGTGGCAACTAGAACGGCCAGCGCGGTCCCCAAAAGCCCCCATTGGGCAGAGACCGATCCGCTTGTGCCATAAGGCGAGCACTCAATTAAAACGCATTCTTCGGCGCACGGCGCTTCCTGAAGCGCTGAAGCGGATGTAAGTTGTCAAATATCTCTGACGGAGGACCTTCTCCCTTCAGTCAACGTCACGTCCCCGAAGGTCGCAGCGATCAAGGAGAAAATGGCGAGGAACGACAGGCGGTAATAGGCAGCGTCGCGTCATTAATCATCGTACCGTACAACTTGACAGGAGGCTCTAGCCCACCAACTAAGCTAATGACCCGTCTTGGAGCGGCAATTGGCTCTCAAGTGGCCTGACCCTGTTCTGACCTTAAGAACAATACGCATTACCTCGGAGGAACTGCCGAACAAAAATGACAGTGGGGAAAACTTCATTTGTTTACCCGTAACGGCTGGATGGACGAAGAATTGTCGAAAAGAGACGGAATCGACGGGGAAAAATGACACGACCGTTGTGGCGACTCACTCCTCACGCAGGTAGACTTGAAGTCCCCAACAGTATATTAGCATATGCACTAGGAGAGAAAGAAATATTCTTTGGAAGCTTGAATTTCAAGCTGATGGCCTCTGTGGGCTTGTTCCGTATGAATAGTGTCCATCTATCGACCAATAATAATAATAATAATAATTCCCTTCTAAAAGACAAATATGATCAAACCTACCATCAGCTCAACTATGAAAATATACTACTAATTTACATTCTAACATCCAATTCCAAGAGGAATGTATAAATGAATAACCCTCCTTAATCAATGTTTATCCGAAAACACCTCGAAAACAAATACTAACCCCGTGTAAGATAAAAGTCCAAAGAATTTTAAAAGCCTTATCATGTACACGACAGAAAGGGACAAAGGGCTTCACCCACTCAAAAAAATCAGCTGTAAGTTCAGCGTGGCGAAACAAACCGGGAGAGAGAGAGAAAAAAAAGAAAGGAAGACGACATTCGGTCGCCCGAAGAGGATTGTTGGAGAGAGAGAGAGAGAGAGAGAGAGAGAGAGAGAGAGAGAGAGAGAGAGGAGGAGGATGTGCATCAAAAACGTCGGTTGGAGGAGGAGGCTTGGGGGAGAGACTCACCCCCGATGCCATTGTATCTTCCTCAGGGCTGGGGTAGGAGGGGCAGGTAGAGGAGAGGGGGAGGCTCACCCTCATTAGTATCGGATCTCCGGCGACGTCGGTTGGGAAGGGGGAGGGGAGGGGAGGACCTAGGGGCGTCTAAGGGTGAGACATGTTTGTGGGGGGAAAGGAGGAGAGGGGAGATGCGTCACCCCCACGGAGGTTGTTTTTCAGTCTCTAATCCCATTTTCTACGGGGCTCCTCCCCTTCGGGCAATTTTGGCAGCTGCTGCTCTTCTGAAATCTCAGCGGAAAGTACAACGCGCGCGCACGCGGGTATATACACTCACTCACTCATGTGCACACACAAAGCCCTTGGCACAATAACCGCCATAAATACCGCTGGTATATCCCCCCCCCTCCCACCATGACCCCTCCATTCAATGAAAGCCCCCGGGGGGGAGGGTTTAGCAGTCAAAAATGGAAAAATGGCTATGAGGAGTCAAGAATAAAAGCATGAAATTTTGTTTTTCTTCAAATTGCTTATTTATTCCATTTATTTTTTTTTTCTTAATGGCAGTTTGCAAAGCAAGTTTATTACGACCCTCTAAACTACCCAATATTTATTTGCATACGACGACTAATAAAAAATATAATAAAACAATTTCAGATGAAAAACTAAGAACCACCTAAAAATGAATCTACAAAATAATACCAAAATGGACGTCTGATGTCCAACGGACGTGCGACTTCTTGACATTACTGACTTCCACATATTGACATCACAACATATTCTTGGTGCATCACATCATCCCTGAATCACCAGCGACACGTTTAGAACTTTCCGCAAGGAAATGTCACACGGACACATTTCCTGCCAACTGTCGAATCCTGTCGCCAGGGTTTTACCCAAAGCAGCAGACAGACAGTTGCGACAGCAAGAGAGATGTTCATGGCTGACATCTGCCTGCCACAACTGGCAATTTTCTTTGCTCGTGATGAATAGCCGATCCAAACGCGTTTACAACCAACAATAAACTTTAATTTACATCAGGAAAATAGAACCTTAACTAACCGGTACTAGTTTTAATGTATATTTTGTCCCCGAATGATTTCTTTTATGATTCTGTTGTCGAAAAATAGTTATGAACAGTTTTCGATTTTAGAACCGGCAAGGCCTATACAGCATACAGGCTGCACTTCTTAAGCAATTTTAAGGAAGGCTGGCAATTTTTCTATAAACACTGTTATGACAATGCTTACTAACTTTCTTACGAAATGGACAGCACTGGATAAAGTGCTTGGATAAGGCATGTTCGACTGCTGCTTGAAGAAAGATAAAAACCTGTTGGCACCAGTAACGACATGAACACCTTTTAGTGCCATTGTCGGTGGGGAGGCACCACAAGATATTTTCATTATTATTATACAGAAAATTCAGATTATCAGAAACTATTCAACAACCTGACGTCAATAGCAAATGAATATTAAAACGCCCATGAATGAAATTCAAAGCTACTGACATTACAATAACTTCCATCTCCAAATACAAACAAATATTTCATAAAATCTTTTGAACTTTATCAAAGAGTCTTATCTAAGGCTTCTACGATACCCTTCTACAAGCACTGGCGCTTGTAAAACAAATAGAAAAATTAAAATACATAAAATACTGAGAACCCCAAAAACAACTTCTGCCTAAATCTAGATTAGTTCAAGTTGGATTTACTTCTATTAAAAGACATAGAGTTCTATACAATAACTAACTCATCGAGTTCTATACAATAACTAACTCATACAAGCCTTAATACTGACTCAGCGAACAGTATATATTATTCTTCAAAGATTCCGGTTCGGGAACATTATGGCTCAAGAAATATCACCGCATTTTTAGCCATTTTTTTTTTCAGTTGTCACGTATTCGGAAAAGATGGTTGCTTCAGATTTTTGATAATTAGTTATCGACCATTGCATCGACTCATCATTCAATTTTCTCCATTAGATTTTATCTGCCTTCTTTCAGCCTTCACCGTTTCTTTATTTTTATTATTCCTCTTCCATTCGTTTACCGGCGCATTTCCCCAGCCTCTATTTTCGCTCCCATTGTCATGAATTTCTTAAATCACTGTCCTTCTTGCCTCCGTCTTCATTTTTATTGTTGTTTCCATATTTCGACCACTGAACGGTGGATGAGGCCAAATGCGGAAAACTTGAAAAATTTTAGCCTTTTCATGCACTTAACGCTTAGGGCCTATGCAATCGTCTGTAACCAGTACGTCGAACGCCCCTATACACAAACTGCACCATCAAGGCCCGAAATCTGTCATGTCACCTTTAAAACTATATCGAGGTTTTCCTCTCCTACATCCTGCATGAGGCATCCGAATTTCATGCTCTTTTAAATATTTCGGTGTCCGTTCTTGGCACAGGGCCGAATCATCTCAAAGTACATACCACATTGTTGATCTTTTCACTTGTGCTATGCTTCTTTACCCGTTCCCTACTGCCTCCATTTTTCTCACTGCACTGCATGGCTCTTCTTACGCCGCATCGTCTGCTGTTGCCTTTTTCCGAAACAACATTTTTTTCGTGCATATCCTTGTTTAATTGGGTTACTGTGCTAGGACCGTCGCATTAAAAGGCACTCTTCACAATACCAACAGTTGAACATTTACTTAAATCTAAAAGCCCCTATACGTAGATTCTCGTTCCAGTGTCATAGGAAGAGCAAAAGTTGTAACTTAAATAAAAACATCCAAATGTGGCCCAAAGTAAAAGAGACAATGTATGAAACATTATTTTAAATCCTCGCCCAAGACAAGATTTTACTGAACGTGGAGAAAAAAAAAACGCTGATGCTGCTGAATAAAAAAAAAATGGGAAGGGGGCTTTTAATTCGTTCATTAGAACTCGAATTTGTTCACCTCTACAAAATTTTTTAGAACCCTTCCCATAAGGAAGCAATTTCGGGTCACAAAAGCTTGGCCAAAATTTCAGTCCCTTAAATGGATAGCAAAAGTACAGGAATGTTTAGATAAGTCACGACAATATCAAAGTGATCGACGAACCCCGCCTTGCATTAATTAACGCCAAAGTATGCGCCTTAATCCTCCGGAAAATACCAGCATACAAATTAACATAGACCTCTGACAGCTGGAAGCTGAAAAATGGCGCTCAGTCTTGTTGAAATGAAAGGTATTTTTATGGTTTCCGTTGGCAAAAAAGCCGTTTAATCTGGAGGCCGGTAGCTTTAGATAATACACGACGGTAGTGACGTGCCATAGTCAACCGATAACTGATTAAGCTACGATAGCGTCCTTTTAGAAACCTTCAACTACTCAAATGGTACCAATAAACGGTATTACGACAGGAAATTGTTGGCGAAATTGGGCGCCTATGGCTTCGGGCACCAGTGTATGGTTTGACAAGTGTAAACCGGAGTGCCTGCGCTGTGGACCTCTTGTATGGCCAAATGCTCTCAGAATGGGGAAATATGTTTTCATTTGCGTTCTATAAAAAAAAAAAAAGACTCAATCCCACAGATGCTGTGTGGCGGTCAAGACTCGAAGGTCACTAGTGATGATTAGAACCTACTAATTACAGCAAGTAGAATTTTTTGCCTTTAATCACTTCGTTGAACGCTGAGAGAGAGAGAGAGAGAGAGAGAGAGAGAGAGAGAGAGAGAGAGAGAGAGAGAGAGAGAGAGAGAAGAGAGGAATGTCATCATTTCTAATCTGAAATTCATGAATACTTAATTCTTCATCAGGCCAGATCTGGTATTGGCAAGATATGTCTCACTCTGTCTTCATTCTACAAGAAAAGTTAACATTGGCGTGATTTGGAAACAAAACTGAGGTTACCGAAGTTTTTGGTTGTTTTACATCGCCGACGAGATGCTTAAAGATGCTAAATGATGATCTCGTCGCATCAATAGTACAGTGAGTCAAGAAGTCATGTCACAACAAAAATTCTGTTATGTTTCGTATATCGTTGGTGCATCTAGAAAGCACAGAATCAATACAAGGTCAAGGTTTAATTTATGGTCCAGGGTCAAACCAAAGTCCATCGTGAATTCAATGACCAGGGTCAATCCAGTGGCCAAGGTCAATCCAAGTCCACAATCAATTTAAAGTCCAGGATCAATCCTTGGTCCCAGGTCACTCCAGTGTCAAAAGAATCATTCTTTTCTCTGAACATTTTTTTGTTTTTTGTTTTTTGTATTTTTTTTTTTTTTTGATCCTTGGTCCCAGGTCACTCCAATGTCAAAACAATAATTCTTTTCTCTGAACATTTTTTTGTTTTTTGTTTTTTTTTATGTTTTTTTTATAGAAAAGGTAATTTTTCTCTGACATTATTAACTTACCGATTTTCTAGTTATTCTAGTTTTGAGATCTTTCTAAAAGGACTTCATACCATGAGGCCTCAAATTAATTAATTCATAATATAGCCAATACATTTGCACGTGTGCATTTGTATGTGCATCTTCTCATCCGTATTGGCTGCACTCGCTAGTGGCAAATTAGTTGCCACACGTTACTTTTCACTATGAATCTGCGGCTGTGCCATCTTGGGCTTAGTACTGGAGTTTGCAAAGGTGTCGCCTTCAAGACCAACACTTGATGCCAGCACCGATCCTGTTAAGTCGGGAGGGCGCTGACCGTAGACTAATGTCCGTTTGCATAAAAACGAGTGAAGTTCATGGGGACCAGCAGGCTGATAGGGACTGACCATTACCCGAAAAGACAACGATGTGCCCGATCAGTTTCTTAAGTTTTATGCCCTTCTTTTCCTTTTGCTAGTATCCCTAAATTCTTGAAAATTACGAAGTACCTTGCTTATACTTAAGCATGTTCCCACTATATTAATTAGCGTACGCGTACGTGCGCGCGCACATATATTTTTGTCTGGCTCTGACTCGCATCGGGATCGAACCCAGGTCTTTCGACCCCGATGTGAGTCTGAAATTTATTTCTGTTCCATACGTGACTGTGTTGACTGCTTCTGATATATATATATATATATATATATATATATATATATATATATATATATATATATATATTATATATGTATATATATATATATCAGAAGCAATCAACACAGTCACGTATGGAACACACACACATATATATATATATTATATATATATACAATCAAATGAACTATATCTATATGTCGAGGTCTTAGACATAAGTCATGGCAAGGGGAGAAAAATTTTCAAGCAAAAGACAAACTGATATCAGTTCATAGAGTATGCGAGCTATCGCCAGACTGATAACAAGGTATGACTACAATATACGTAAGAATAATTGAAATGATCGAGGAGAGAGAATAACCAACTCGGTACACACTGCACAAACGCTCATTCTCCAAGCCAAATAGCCTCTAAACCCCGCGAGAGCATTAGAGAGCCCATTTCTTCCATTCCGTGAGCACTGACTGGGCCTTGGCTGCCTATCATGAAGAACCCAAGGTTGATATGAGCAAGAGAGACGTGGGACGGGGTGAAATAGGCACGTAAACCATCACCTTCCAATCACGCTCGGGCGTGATAAGCATCTCTACATCCATCAACCCGGGTGAATCTCGCAGCATCACTCGCCATTCTCGGTTCCGGCGGTCTCTGGGAGAGGCGGCAACACGGCTCTGTAGAGATTTATTTCTCTCTCTCTCTCTCTTCAATTTTTAATCTAATCTTGAGGCGTAGTTCGCCGAGCATGGGAAACCTATTACACGGGATTTAACTATCGCTTTAGCAATGTGATTTACGTTTTCTGATTTTTGTTTTGCATTCAACGGAAATGCCGAGTAACACGAGGATTTTGTGCAAGTATATATATATATATATATATATATATATATATATATATATATATATATATATATATATATATATATATATATATATATATATATATATATACACATACATATACACCTATATATAATATATATACATACATATTATATATATTTTATATATAACTTTAGGAAAAAATATATAAACATGAAAGCCCGAATTCAAAATAATCAAGCTATTCAACGTTAAATTTAGTTAAAAGAAATTCAGTACCTGCAATAAAGCTGCTCTAAAAACAAAACCAGAATTGAATAAAAAAAAAGCATTAAAAGCTACTTCATTAGACAACGATGACCTCCTCACTCGACCTACTCAACCCTGAGTGGCCAGAGTAGAGAGAGAGAGAGAGAGAGAGAGAGAGAGAGAGAGAGAGAGAGAGAGAGAGAGAGAAAGAGGAGATTCCATTAAGATACTCTCTCTATACAGGTATCAAGGTTAATCAGATGAATTATCATTAAAACATTTCAGTGCGGAATTCCTTAACACCACTGGCCACCGTCTATAAAGGTAAGGTAAGCTCAGTAAGTTATAATGGCAGTCGTGGGATATAGATTACAACTGAGGGGGTAATAAACTTGACAATTGGTGTGGTTATATGTCCGAGAGATGATTTCTTTAGAGGCACCGAACAAGATTTGAAAATTTGGTTGTTGACCATTTTTTCCTCTATACACTTTTTTTTTGGGGGGGAGCTAGATTTTGGCCAAAGAGAAGTCACTTCACCACGGATGCTGTTATTATTATTATTATTATTATTATTATTATTATTATTATTATTATTATTATTATTAATGGCATTCACTAAATTTTGACTTTTCGAGTTGTTCGGTTCCTGAAATATATCAATATTAAGATATTCAGCAAAGCTTGCTAGACGATAAATTTCGATATAAACAAACGACGTTGGAAAACGGATAAAACTACCATGAAAGGACAAAAAAAAAAAAAAAAATTGAAGAAATTTGAGTTGGTGAATTCCTGTCACTTTCACGTTTGCACCGTTAAAAGAGAAGTGTCACGTCAGGGCTTGGAAAGGTTCCCACTAATTTAAGCTAGATTCTTTCGGCACTCCACTCCATTAATTATACGGAGAGGTAATGGTGTTAGAAGCCTCATTAACAAAATCAACTTGCAACAGACGATGGGATGATGGTGTAGGTGGCAAGGGGTCATAATGAGATCCGAAAAGCAAAGAATGAGTGAGCGAGATTACAGAGCATTATTTTCTGAACAATGGAATTGTATGAAAATAACAAAAGTTATGGTAAATAATAACTATTTCTAGAAAGGAACTTTATATTCCAATAATGCTGTACTTGTAAATTAATATGGCCTTATGCCCTTTTCTTGGCAAGATTATCCATGGAATATCCATACGTGAAAACAAAAGCATTAAAATAATTTACGAAAAATTAATATCAAGTAATAAGGAACCAAAGTATACATAATCAATATCAATAACGTAATATCTTTATAGAGAAAAACGAGTTTGTGCGCAACCTCCGTCGAAGGAACTCAAACCGATAGCCGTGGAAGGATGCAGTAAGTAGACAGCCAAAGTTTATAATAAGCGGTAAAAAAAAGAACTTAACCTTCAAAAGCAAACAGCCCACGGAGCTGAGGTCAGTACGTACAAGAGTTGCGTAAAAACGCATGACAGGTGGAATAACAAACTCAGAAACAGAGAGATTTGAAAAAAAAAAAAAACAGAAAATAAACGATTATACATCAACGGTCAGAGAATGGAAAGATATACAACAAAAATGGTTGACAGCCATATGCTGGTCAAACTCCATGAACAGCATAGATTATATTTCAACTTTGATTAGTTTGAAGAGCTATGTGCAATTGTAGGAGAGAGTTTTCGCAAATTATGCAACAATCTGTGAATGTAACCACTACTAATAAAACGCACTATATAACATATATATATATACACTGTATATATATATATATATATATATATATATATATATATATATATATATATATATATACACATACACATATATATAATTTAATATATATATATATATATATATATATATATATATATATATAATTTAATAATACATATAGACACACACACACACACACACACACATATATATATATATATATATATATATATATATTTTATATATATATATATTTATATAAATATATATATATATATATATATATATATATATATATATATATTATATTATATTATATTATTGCGTCATTAACATTATCTCCTCTCTTTGCGATAATTTATGGTCTTCCGCTATACTACAAAAGAAGAACAATAAAAGACTATAAATTACCACAAACAGGAAATAATGAGAGACAGATATAAATGTGTGATGAGAAAGAAGAGATAACAGGAGGAAGTACCAACAATAGCACAACTGTATCGTAATGGAAATCAGTAAAAAAAAAAAATTACTGAATAAAAAAAATCAACATATCATTAAATAGCATCTGCTCGTTTATAAAGCAGGAGCCAACTGACAGAAGACGTTCAGTAGAAAAAAAAGGGGGTTGGGGCTTCTGAGATAAAGTGCAAACTAACGTTCAGCATAATAAAGGGCAAAAGGAAGTGTTATAAACCTTCATTAGGATACAAGGCTTCTGAAAGTACAGTTAGTGTTAACGAACGTTCAGTAAAATAAAAGGTTTTCGAAAGGATAGGTTCACCAACTTTCGGCAGAAAAAATGGCTTCTGAAACATTTAACCAAACTTGGAAGAGTGTTAACCAACTAAAAAAAAAAAAAAAAAAAAGGAGCTTCTGAAAGATGGTGATGACCAACGTTCGTTAGAAAAAAAAAATGGCTTCTGCGAGGTGTTGACCAACGTTCGCTGGAAAAAAAAATGGCTTCTGAGAGGTGTTATCCAACGTTCAGTATAAAAATCAGGCATCTGAGAGAAAGTGTTAACCAGGACTTACTGGAAAAAAAAGAGAGGCTTTTGAAAGAAGGTGTTAACCAACATTCTGCAGTGATAAAAGGCCTCTGAGTGGAAGTGTCAACCAGCGTTTAGAAAAAAACGGGCTTCTGAAAGGAAGTGTTAAGCAATGTTTGAAAAAAAAGGCCTCTGAAAAGAAGTGTTAAGCAACGTTTAGAAAAAAAAGGCTTCTGAAAGGAAGTGAACCAACGTTTAGAAAAAAGAAGGCTTCTGAAAGGAACTGAACCAACGTTTAGGGAAAAAAAGGCTTCTGAAAAGAAGTGTTAACCAACGTTTAGAAAAAAAAGGCTTCTGAAAGGAACTGTTAACCAACGTTTAGAAACAAAAAGGCTTCTGAAAGGAAGTGTTAACCAACGTTTGGAAAAAAAAGCCTAGGAAAGGAAGTGTTAACCAACGTTTAAAAAAAAGGCTTCTGAAAGGAAGTGTTAAGCAACGTTTAGAAAAAAAGGCTTCTGAAAGAAAGTGTTAAACAACGTTTTAAAAAAACGGTTTCTGAAAGGAAGTGTTATACAATATTTAGAAAAACAAGGCTTCTGAAAGGAAGTGAACCAATATTTAGAAAAAAAAGGTTTCTGAAAGGAAGTGTTAACCAACTTTCTGCAGAAAAAAAGGCCTCAAAGGAAATGTTAACCAACGTTTAGAAAAAAAGGCCTCTGAAAAGAAGTGTAACCAACGTTTAAGAAAAAAAGACTTCTGAAAAGAAGTGTTAACCAGTGTTTAGAAAAAAAGGCTTCCAAAAAGAAGTGTTAACCAACGTTCCTCAGAAAAAGGCTTCTGAAAGGAAGTATTAACCAACGTTTAGAAAAAAAAGGCTTTTGAAAGGAAGTGTTAACCGATGTTTAGAAAAAAAGGGCTTCTGAAAGGAAGTGTTAACCAACGTTTAGTAAAAAACAAAAACGATTCTGAAAGGAAGTGTTAACCAACGTTTAGAAAAAAAAGGGTTCTGAAAGGAAGTGTTAACCAACGTTTAGAAAAAAAATGGCTTCTGAAAGGAAGTGTTAACCAACGTTTAGAAAAAAAGGACTTCTGAAAGGAAATGTTAAGCAACGTTTAGAAAAAAAAATGGCTTCTGAAAGGAAGTGTTAACCAACGTTTAGGAAAAAAAAAAGGCTTCTGAAAGGAAGTGTTAAGCAACGTTTAGAAAAAAAAAGGCTTCTGAAAGGAAGTGATAAGCAACGTTTAGAAAAATAAAGGATTCTGAAAGGAAGTGTTAACCAACGTTTAGAAGAAAAAAAGGATTCTGAAAGTAAGTGTTAACCAACGTTTAGAAAAAAAAAGGATTCTGAAAGGAAGTGTTAACCAACGTTTAGAAAAAATAAAGGATTCTGAAAGGAAGTGTTAACCAACGTTTAGAAAAAAAAAGGATTCTAAAAGGAAGTGTTAACCAACGTTTAGAAAAAAAAGGCTTCTGAAAAGAAGTGTTAACCAACGTTTAGAAAAAACGGGCTACTGAAAGGAAGTGTTAACCAACGTTTAGAAAAAAAAAAGGATTCTGAAAGGAAGTGTTAACCAACGTTTAGAAAAAAAGGGGCTTCTGGAAGGATGTTAACCAACGTTTAGAAAAAAAGGGCTTCTGAAAGGAAGTGTTAAACAACGTTCAGAAAAAAAGGGCTTCTGAAAGGAAATGTTAACCAACGTTTAGAAAAAAAAGGATTCTGAAAGGAAGTGTTAACCAACTTTTATGGGAAAAAGGCTTCTGAAAGGAAGTGTTAACCAATGTTTAGAAAAAAGGCTTCTGAAAGGAAGTGATAAGCAACGTTTAGAAAAATAAAGGATTCAACGTTTAGAAAAAAGGCTAAAAAAAAAAGCAAAAGGAAGTGAAAGCAACTTTAGAAGGAAGTGTTAAACAACGTTTAGAAAAAAAGGATTCTGGAAGGAAGTGTTAACCAACGTTTAGAAAAATAAAAAGGATTCTGAAAGGAAGTGTTAACCAACGTTTAGAAAAAAAGGATTCTAAAAGGAAGTGTTAACCAACGTTTAGAAAAAAAAGGCTTCTGAAAAGAAGTGTTAACCAACGTTTAGAAAAAACGGGCTACTGAAAGGAAGTGTTAACCTACGTTTAGAAAAAAAAAAGGATTCTGAAAGGAAGTGTTAACCAACGTTTAGAAAAAAAAAAAGTATTAACCAACGTTTAGAAAAAGGGCTTCTGAAAGGAAGTGTTAAACAACGTTCAGAAAAAAGGGGCTTCTGAAAAAACCAACGTTTAGAAAAAAGGATTCTGAAAGGAAGTGTTAACCAACCTTTAGGGGAAAAAAGGCTTCTGAAAGGAAGTGTTAACCAATGTTTAGAAAAAAAAAAAGGCTTCTGAAAGGAAGTGATAAGCAACGTTTAGAAAAATAAAGGATTCTGAAAGGAAGTGTTAAACAACGTTTAGAAGAAAAAAGGATTCTGAAAGGAAGTGTTAACCAATGTTTAGAAAAAAAGGCTTCTGAAAGGAAGTGATAAGCAACGTTTAGAAAAATAAAGGATTCTGAAAGGAAGTGTTAACCAACGTTTAGAAAAAAAAGGATTCTGAAAGGAAGTGTTAACCAACTTTTAGGGGGAAAAAAGGCTTCTGAAAGGAAGTGTTAACCAATGTTTAGAAAAAAAAGGCTTCTGAAAGGAAGTGATAAGCAACGTTTAGAAAAAATAAAGGATTCTGAAAGGAAGTGTTAACCAACGTTTAGAAAAAAAAGGATTCTAAAAGGAAGTGTTAACCAACGTTTAGAAAAAAAGGCTTCTGAAAAGAAGTGTTAACCAACGTTTAGAAAAAAAGGGCTACTGAAAGGAAGTGTTAACCAACGTTTAGAAAAAAAAGGGGGATTCTGAAAGGAAGTGTTAACCAACGTTTAGAAAAAAGGGCTTCTGAAAGGAAGTGTTAACCAACGTTTAGATAAAAAATGGCTTCTGAGAGGAAGTGTTAACCAATGTTTAGTAAAAAAAGGGCTTCTGAGAAAGGAAGGGTTATCCAAAGTTTAGAAAAAAAGGATTCTGAAAGGAAGTGTTACCCAACATTTAGAAAAAAAAGGCTTCTGAAAGGAAGTGTTAACCAACGTTTAGAAAAAAAAGGCTTCTGAAGGGAAGTGTTAAGCAACGTTTACAAAAATAAAGGCTTCTGAAAGGAAGTGAACCAACATTTAGAAAAAAAAGGCTTCTGAAAGGAAGTGTTACCCAACGTTAAGGAAAAAAAAGGCTTCTGAAAGGAAGTGAACCAACGTTTAGGGAAAAAAAAAAGGCTTCTGAAAGGAAGTGTTAAGCAACGTTTAGAAAAAAGGCTTTTGAGAGGAAGTGAACCAACGTTTAGAAAAAAAGGGTTTCTGAAAGGAAACGTTAACCAATGTTTAGAAAAAAAGGCCTTTCTGTTAACGAATGTTTAGAAAAAAAGGCCTTTCTGTTAACCAACATTTAGAAAAAAAGGGCTTCTGAAAGGAAGTGTTCACCAACGTTTAGTAAAAAAAAAAATTCTGAAAGGAAGTGTTAACCAATGTTTAAAAAAAAAGAATTCTGAAAGGAAGTGTTAACCAACCTTTAGAAAAAAAGGATTCTGAAAGGAAGTGTTGACCAACGTTTAGAAAAAAAAAAGGATTCTGAAAGGAAGTGTAACCAACGTTTAGAAAAAAAAGGATTCTGGAAGGAAGTGTTGTTAACCAACGTTTAGAAAAAAGAGGGCTTCTGAAAGGAAGTGATAAGCAACGTTTAGAAAAATAAAGGATTCTGAAAGGAAGTGTTAACCAACGTTTAGAAGAAAAAAAAAAAGGATTCTGAAAGTAAGTGTTAACCAACGTTTAGAAAAAAAAAGGAACTGAAAGGAAGTGTTAACCAACGTTTAGAAAAAAGAGGGCTTCTGAAAGGAAGTGTTAATCTGGTCTGAAAGAACTGGAAGGAAGTGTTAACCAACGTTTAGAAAAAAAGGCTTCTGAAAGGAAGTGTTAACCAACGTTTAGAAAAAATGGCTTCTGAAAGGAAGTGTTAACCAACGTTTAGAAAAAAGGGGCTTCTGAAAGGAAGTGTTAAACAACGTTTAGAAAAAAAAAGAGCTTCTGAAAGGAAGTGTGTTATCCAACGTTTAGAAAAAAATGGCTTCTGAAAGGAAGTGTTAACCAATGTTTAAAAAAAAAAGGCTTCTGAAAGGAAGTGTTAACCAACGTTTAGAAAAAAAAAGGATTCTGAAAGGAAGTGTTAACTAACGTCTAGAAAAAAAAGGTTTCTGAAAAGAAGTGTTAACCAACGTTTAGCAACAAAAAGGCTTCTGTAAAGAAGTGTTAACCAGCATTCAGTCAGAAAAAAAGGCTTCTGAAGTGTTGACCAACATTCAGCAGCAAAAAACGTTTCTAAGAGAAACTGTTAACCTAAGTCCCTCAAGTCCAGCCGGAAAAATGGCTTCTGAAAGGAAGTTGTAACCAAAGTTTCGAAAAAAAAAAAAAAAAAAAAAAAAAAAATTCTGGAAGGCAGTGTCAACCAACGTTAAACATGAAAAAAAATGCTTCTGAATGTAAGTGTTAACCATGAATGGAAGTGTTAACCAACGTTCAGTATTAAAAAAAACGCTTCGAAAAGGAAGTGTTAAGCAACGTTCTGTCGGGACAAAAAAAAAAAAAAAAAAAAAACTTCTGAAAGAATGTTACCCAACGTTTAGTATAAAAATAAGGCTTCTGCGAGAGAGTTGACTAGCGTCCTGTGGGAAAAAAAGGCTCTGAAAGGAAGAATTAATCAGCATTCAGAAAGGTAAAAAAAAAAAAGGCTTCTAAAAGTGTTAACCCACGTTCTGTAGGAAAAAAGGCTCTGAAAGGAAGTGTTCACCTAAGTCCAGCATAAAAATGGCTTCCGAAAGGGGTGTTCAACAAAATTCTGTTAAAGAAACGGCCTCAGACAGGAAGTGTTAACGAATGTTCAGTTGGAAAAAAAGGCTGCTGTGAGAAAACGTTAACGAGCGTTCAGTAGAATAAAAGGCTTCTGCAAGGTGTTAGCCAATCTTCAGTTGAAAAAAAAAGGCTTCCAAAGGGAAGTGTTAACCAACGTTCAGTTGAAAAAAGGCTTATGAAAGTGTTAACGAACGTTCAATAGAAAAAAGGCTTATGTGAGAAAACGTTACCCAATGTTCAGTAGAATAAAAGGCTTCTGAAAGGAAGTGTTAACCAATGTTCAGTTAAAAAAAAAGGCGTTATGAGAGAAAGTGTTAACCAACGTTCAGCAGAAAAAGGCTTCCGAAAACGAAGGGTTAAAGAACGTTCGGTAGAATAAAAGGCTTCTGGAAGCAATTGTTAACCAACATTCAGTAGAGAGCGAAAAAAAGGCTTTAAGGAAGTTTTCACAAACGTTCAATAGAAAGAAAGGCTTCTGAGTGAAAGTGCTTACTTTCGGTAGAAAAAAAAAAAACTACTGAAAGAAAGTTTCAACCAAAGTTAAAAAAAAAAAAAGGCTTCTGAAAGGAAGCGTTAAATAGAAATTCTGACATGAATAATAAATCTAAGGCATTTCTTACGCACCTAAAAAAATATCAATCAAAAGTGATAAGATATGCAAATATTAAAAAAAAAATCTGAACATAGTCATGACGTGCAGTCACAAAGCCTGTAATTCCTTTCTCGTTAAATTAAGCCAGCCCTGTACTTGCACGGGCTTTTGCTCTTAAAGCAGCCCTTAATAGAATGTCTATAACTACCCCAGTGACAACTAGACCAGGCTGTGAAACGTGACTCCTGCATCCCCGCAGAGTAACGATAGAAATGGCGGCGTTTCTTAAATGACGTTTTCGGACAGTGGAATAGCACTACCTTCGCTCCCGAGGTATAATAATAAATTAAAACAAGCCCTGGAATTTTGTAAATATTAAAATGGAACTCGCCCCTGAAATAAAAGCTGAAAAGTAACAGAAAACTACTAAAAATATAAATAAATTAATAAATAAAATAGATGCTGTAATATCATATACAGCTGAATTTAGTAGAAAATAAAAATAGAGGAAAACCAACAGATTTCCAAAAATAAATTGACATGGAAATCTTTTGGTTTATCCTTACTAATATCATAAAATTAAGAACTAATTGCAAATAGGTAAAAACCGGTAAAAATTAGAGAGCAAAGACGCAAAACGTTTTACCCACATAAGTTTGCTTCACGCTTCATTTTCACAACTCATTTCCAAACTTTCCCACTATATCATCATACGAGTTTCCAGAATTTTGGCATGTCACAAGGATGCCCTGTTTTAGAAATTGACAAAATAAATAAATAAATAAATAAATAAATAAATAAATAACAGTACTTCTGGAAAAGCTCCTAATAAAAGGATCTTCAACATGGATGGCACTACTATTCCTAATACAACAACAACAACACCGACCTGTAGGCCTCCGTACAGTCACTTGAGACCTGAAGCCAAGGACTTCGGAACACATTTATCTACAAGGACTCCTGTAGACCTTCTGGAGGATCTGTCCCTCAGAGCGACGTGATTCCTACCTGTGGGCAGGAGGTAAGATTTTTTCAGAATAAAATAGAATATACTATTTAGGCCGAAAAGTGAGAGTAGAAGGTTTGAAAGGTGTAACAGGGGGAAAATCTTGCAGTTGCACTACGAAACAATTGTTAGAAGTAGTTGAAAAGTAAGATGGAAGAAAGAATATGAACGGAGGAACAGTAAAAGGAATGAAGGGATTTGCAGCTAGGGGTCAAATGGACTCTGCAAAGAACCTTAAGTAATGCTTAGAGTGCACCGCGCAGGGTGCACTGACGGTACTATCCCCTACGGGAAAGAGCTTTTAAGGACGTAAATGGGAACGAATCACACCTGAAAAGAATTAAATATGATAAGTTCACCTACCCTGACCGGGATTTGAGCCTATGCGTTATTGGGATGACAAATGGATGGACCTTGGGTAAGAGAGTGACAGTACATTGAATATACTCAAATCATCACGCTTTAGTGACACTTCCATTTAAAATTTAACACAAAATGACAGGATTATAACCTTTATAAAAAAAAAAAAAAAAAAAACAGGCCAAGCGTTTTTCATTTTAGGATTTGTAACCAAGCAAATAATTGACGGATATCCTCCGTGAGTAACAAATATAGGACGAGTGTCACTCGGGAGTAGCATTTCCGTTTCCTTCCTTCCACTGGCCATATCACTCTCTCTCTCTCTCTCTCAATGATTAGGATAACTACGTTTGTGTTGCATTCCATGCGGCCACGTCAATAGGTAAGAATCCGTGCTGGTTAAAACGAAAATTTTTATTTTAACCTAAACACAAGGACTAACTGCTTAAGTAATTTGTTGCCCTTATACATAACCCCTTTGCCGGTAGAATTCGGCCCATTTTCGCTTTCAGTTTTCTGTAAAAGAAAACTATTGTGCCGGCTTTGTCTGTCCGCCCCCACTTTATTCTGTCCGCCCTCAGATCTTAAAAACTATTGTGGCTAGAGGGCTGCAAATTTGTATGTTGATCATCCACCTTCCAATCATCAAACATACCAAATTGCAGCCCTCTAGCCTCAGTAGTTTTTATTTTATTTAAGGTTAAATTTAGCCATAATCGTGCTTCTGGCAACGATATAGGATAGGCCACCACCGGGGGCCGCGGCTCATACAGCATTATACCAAGACCACCGAAAGATGGATCTATTTCCGGTGGCCTTGATTATACGCTGTAGCGGCTGTACAGAAAATTCGAGTGCGCCAAAGAAACTTCGGCTTATTTTATGCTTGTTTCATTTTGCTACGGAGACTAATGGAAACTTTTATTTACTTTTTATTCTATTTATCTATTTTTATACATAGAGCAATTCGATAACCACCCCAAATCTATAACAAGCCCTGGCCAGAAAGAAAGAAGAACAAACTGGCGACCAACCACGAAAAAAGGAATAGTTTTATATTGCAATCTCAGTCCTGTTGCAAGAGCTCATTATACTTTACTTCAAATTACACACTGCAACTTTAATCCTGTTACCATGGAACCCTTTATAAATCTCTTCAAATTACACAAAAATGACACGCGGTAATTCATTTCCAGGAATGACGCAATTTAATCATATGCACATTTCAAAAGACTGTTATTTTTCTAATTGATAATCACGCATAAGCAATAAAAAAGGGGAAACGTATGCGAGCAAGAACAACATTAAGAGAACAAATCGAAGCCAGGAATATGAAGTAATGAATGACAGAAGGAAAGCAAAAGAATGGAAGCACTTGGTTAGAACAGATAATTATGAGGTTAATGAAACGAATGATGTAAGGTTGAAAGTAAAGGTAATTCACAACAAGTAAAAAATGAGAGTTTTCTGTCAGCTGGTGGCCTCAGCCACGGCCCATAAAACTCTTAGCCGCGCCCCATGAAAATCAGTCACGGTCCGGTGGTGGCATATGTCGTTGGTACCTATAGCGCTGCCAGAAGTACGATTATGGCTAGCTTTAACCTGAAACAAAATAAAAACTACTGAGGAGGCTAGAGGACTGCAGTTTGGTATGTCTGATGATTGGAGGGTGGATGATCAACATATCAATTTGCAGCCCTCTAGCCTCGGTAGTTTTGATTTTATTTAAGGTTAAAGTAGTTTATAGGACCTGAGGGCGGACAGGAAAAGTGCGGACGGACAGACAAAGCTGACACAATAGTTTTCTTTAACAGAAAACTAAAAAACTGATGATGAACGAAAGGCAGTAGGGTCTATGCAAAAGCTTTGAAAAAGAAGCGAGTCAAGGAAGACATCAGAATATGTGAAGGAACATAATATTATGACGGGTATGTTGAAAGGCATGCCATGGAAGGCGTGCAGATGAGGAGAAAAAGGAGTTCGATGGACAAGAGATATACAGATACTCAAATTCGGAGAAATAAATGTTAATACTGGGAAAGAGTTGTATCAGAATTTTCATGAGGGCTGGTCACGAACACAGAATGGAGTAAGATAGGCTGGCGAAAAAGGTGTATAATCCTGATCTTTAGGGAGGAATGTCAGAGGTTCATCTGAGGAAAAAAGGGTACATATTTACTACACTGAATATATATACAGTATATATATGTATATATATATATATATATATATATATATATATATATATATATATATATATATACATATATATATATATATACACACACACACACACATATATATATATATACACATATATAATTATATACACACACACACACATATATATGTTTGTTATATAATTAACTCATAAAAAACCCCAAGTATAAGTTAGCTATGTTCGTTTTTCTAATTCGTTACATCTATGTATAATAATATAGATACACGATATTTTGGAAGTGTATATACATACACATATCATACACATATATGTATGTATATATATATATATATATATATATATATATATATATATATATATATATATATATATATATATATATATATATATATATATATATATATATATATATATATATATATATATATATATATATATATATATATATATATATATATATATATATACATACATAATGCAACAACAAAACCGAGCATAGCTGACAGCCGAGCCTTTCCTGCATAGTCGGGGTAACCGAAGGGGGTAATTATGACAAAACTTCCGTCAGTTAGGGGCAGGAAATTATTCCAACCACACCGTGCCCGTGAAGCAACTCTGTCTGCTGCGTCACTCTCGGGTACGGCGCATTCTAACCATGTCCGGCAGGTGGGGTCATCTTCGGTCTGAAAATGGCGTTTGACTTGCGAGAGTCATCTCCTACGGGGAACTGATTCGTCAGTGCGGTTAAAGTTTGTTTTTATCTTATACAGACTTTGGTCGAGGCTCATAAGTGCTTTGGCTTAAGCAATGTGAATTTATGCATAAGAGATTTGGAAAATATTAAAGAATACTTCGCATAATATTTTACATATATATATATATATATATATATATATATATATATATATATATATATATATATATATATATATATATATATATATATATATATATATATATATATATATATATATATATATATATATATATATTAAAGTCAATGCTATATTTCAGAGACCAACTGTCTCTCTCTCTTCAGGCAAGTAATGACGAGAGAGACAGTTGGTCTCTGAAATATAGCATTAACTTTCTACATTTTGGCGTTTTTATGGACTCCTTATATTGATGGAATTCTGTTTTAACAGGAGTATTTCACAGTCATATATCTGTATGTATATCTATATCAATATATATATATATATATATATATATATATATATATATATATATATATATATATATATATATATATATATAATTAATTATTCCCAACAATGTGACACTACGTTAACAACACTTCGTTTCGGTTAAAACCTAACACGTCAAGATTTTGAGAGTATATCTTCATTACATTAGTGAACATATGAACATGAAAGAGGAAGCAAGCGATATTGATAGCAGGATAGTAAAAAGCAATGAAAAACATAAATGACTGATTCTAAGTTTCAGACGGAATAACTACTTGAGAGAAATACTACGTTTGCTGATGCTTTATCTTTGTTTGCAATTAAAAGCCAGTTTCCATCCATTAAGAAGCGACAGTTGTAGAGGAAAGTACCACAACAGTTACTGTTACATGCAGTACATTCTCGCACCTCAGAATGAGGGATCATGCAGTACATTCTCTCACCTCAGAATGAGGGATAATCTCCTTGTGTACAGACTTTTATGGTCAAGACTTACAAGGCCACAGAGTTATAGAAAAACACCTTGACTTACAACTTTATAATCAATTCGACAAAGAAATGCCTCACATTCAGTGGAACCAAAGGCCTCAACAAAAAAAGGTTGGGACAGATCGACCATTAGGCAAGCATGAGTCATGCAAGTAGGTTCATATTTCATGGTGTCGAGACCGAGACAAGCATGGCTTCCCAGCGCAAGTCCCCTCCAGCAATAAAAAAAAAGATGATAAATCCACCATCTTTAAAGAGGCACGTTAAATTATTTAGGAAATACCGAACGAAGGAAGAGAGCAACCCCCCATTATCTTCGCATACTAAGCAACTCGAGACCTTTAGCATGACAGGTTGCTGCCAAACAAGTTCTCCAATGGGATCTGCCCAGGACACGGTATACGTATTCTATCACAGGGGGGAAAGTCCTTTCAGGGAAAGTACATCTTTTAATACAGTTTAAAAAGTCCTTTCAAGGAAAGTAGATCTTTTAATACAGGGGAAAAAGTCCTTTCCGAGAAAGTACATCTTTTAATACAGTTGATAAAGTCCTTTCAAGGAAAGTCGATCTTTTAATACAGAGGAAAAAATTCTTTCAAGGAAAGTACATCTTTTAATACAGGAGAAAAAGTCCTCTCAAGGAAAGTCGATCTTTTAATACAGGGGAAAAAGTCCTTTCCGAGAAAGTACATCTTTTAACACAGTTGATAAAGTCCTTTCAAGGAAAGTCGATCTTTTAATACAGGGGAAAAAGTCCTTTTAGAGAAAGTATATCTTTTAATACAGGGGAAAAAGTCCTTTCAGGGAAAGTACATCTTTTGATACAGTTGACAAAGTCCTTTCAAGGAAAATCGATTTTTTAATGCAGGGGAAAAAGTCCTTTCAGGGAAGGTACATCTTTTAATAAGGGGAAAAAAGCCCTTTCTGGGAAAATACATCTATTTAATACAGGGGAAAACGTCCTTTCAAGGAAAGTACATCTTTTAATACAGGGAAAAAAGTCCTTTCAGGGACAGCACATATCTTAATACAGCTGACAAAAGTCCTTTTAAAAAAAGTAGATATTTAAATAAAAGAGAAAAACTCCTTTCAAAAAAAAGAATTAACTTCTCACTTCCACTGAAAGTTGAATATGACCATTCAACGTAGCTCTATCCCAGCTGCATTCTTTCAAGGAATTAATTGCTTTCCCCCATGGCAAACTCACATTCCTGTTGGGTTGCGCCGAGGTTCTTAATTTCAGTAGCCTCTGTTAGCCCACAAGGATTCACTTCTCTCGTTTTTTTCTATCTTTTTTTCTCCTTTGGACCTGCACTGCTTGAAGGTGCCCTTAAAAAAACTACGTAAAAAAAAATACTGAGAGCTAAAATATTTTTTCCTTATTTCACCAAAAGCTTCACCACAAAGGGCACACACCCAGAACAACACAAAATCTGAAAAAAAAACTACTGCCGAAGTTCTGAGAAAAGGTAATCATCTCTGGACCTTGGTTCTTGCTAGTTCTGTTTGTGTCTTTCCAAAATATTTTTCGTTAGAGATATGCCCAGAGGGGATAAAATAGAGCCTTTGCCAAGGAAATTTCAAGTTTATATAACAAATCAAGTCACAATTATGACGTTTGTATACTAAAAACACATTTTGATACTGATCTAAATGAAATAATCGGATAACATTACTTCAAGAAATAACACTTTCCTCTCTCCCAAATACAGGTTTATTATATTAGCCAAAGCATGAAACAACTAATGATAATAATTAGGATCTTACAAAAAAAAACACACACACAAATTGAGGCACTCATCACAGAACTCCATTTAAATCAAAAGAGTACTATTTTTTTTTCTCTCTCTCTCTCTCTCTTTCTCTCTCATCCCCCTTCCCTTCGGAGTAAATCAACCTTGCTTCCCTTACAGTGACTGGACGGATGTAAGCTTGCGCGCCCCTCCACTCCGCTGTCAATCTTACTGCGTCCTCTTAATGCACTTCCTCGCCAGGGATCTTGCCCTGTGGCTGCGGAAAACGAGGGTCCTGGCATAGCCACAAAACAGGGTTGGTACACTACAAGATTTCTATTCCAGTAATCAAAAGAGATCAGTACTTCTATTCCCAGTAATGAAAAGATACCAGTATTTCTATTTCCCGTAATGAAAATAGACCAGTAACTTCTATTCCCAGTAATGAAAAGATACCAGTACTTCTACTCCCAGTAATGAAAAGATACCAGTACTTCTATTCCCAGTAATGAAAAGATACCAGTACCTCTATTCCCAGTAATGAAAAGATACCATTATTTCTATTTCCAGTAATGAAAATAGACAGGTGCTTCTATTCCCAGTAATGAAAATAGACCAAAATTTCTATTTCCAGTAATGAAAAGAGAAGTACTTCTATTTCTAGAAATGTAGACACCAGTACTTCCATTTCCAGTAATGAAAATAGATCAGTACTTCTATTCCCAGTATTTCTATTTCTCGTAACGAAAAGAGGCCAGTATTTCTATTTCCAGGAATGAAAAGAGACCAGTATTTCTATTTCCAGTAATGAAAAGAGACCAGAACTTTCAATTCCAGTAATGAAGATAGACCAGAATTTCTAACTCCAGTAATGAAAAGGGGTCAGAATTTCAATTTCCAGTAATGAAAAGAGACCAGAATTTCTATTTCCAGTAATGAAAATATTCCAGAACTTAATTCCAGTAATGAAGAGAGACCAGAATTTCTAATTCCAGGAATGAAAAGAGACCAGTATTTCTATTTTCAGTAATGAAAATAGACCAGTAACTTCTATTCCCAGTAATGAAGAGAGGCCAGTACTTCTATTCCCAGTAATGAAAAGATACCAGTACTTCTATTCCCAGTGATGAAAAGATACCAGTACTTCTATTCCCAGTAATGCAAAGATACCATTATTTCTATTTCCAGTAATGAAAATAGACCGGTGCTTCTATTCCCAGTAATGAAAATATACCAAAATTTCAATTTCCAGTTACGAAAAGAGAAGTATTTCTATTTCTAGAAATGCAGACACCAGTGTTTCCATTTCCAGTAATGAAAATAGATCAGTACTTCTATTCCCAGTATTTCTATTTCCAGTAATGAAAAGAGGCCAGTATTTCTATTTCCAGGTATGAAAAGAGACCAGTATTTCTATTTCCAGTAATGAAAGGAGACCAGAACTTCTAATTCCAGTAATGAAGAGAAACCGGAATTTCTAATTCCAGGAATGAAAAGAGACCAGTATTTCTATGTTACAGGAATGAAAAGGGACCAGTATTTCTATTTCCCGTAATGAAAAGAGACCAGAACTTATAATTCCAGTAATG
>NC_089763.1:32955277-32972777 GCF_040412425.1 Macrobrachium rosenbergii | reverse complement strand
GTCCAAAAAAGCTGAAGAGTTTTTTAAGATACTAAATTGTGTTTTAAAACAATAAATTGTATTCTAAACTTTGCTAGAAGTTTTCATAGGACCTACTTTGTCTGCCAAAGGCACTGGAATACCCAACAGACTGGACACTGTTTCCAAGGAGTTGCTTCTAACAATCGTGACAGGGTATGTTTAAAACCCGTTATTTCCTATTTTAAATACTTAAAAAAGGGTTAATGTGTAAATTATATTCGTCTTCACACCATCCAAACAAAATACGCCTTAAATTACTTCAAGTTTAAAATGATTCGTCGAGTTGGTCGGTCGAACTGGTTTTCCCTTTATTCAAAATACAAATGATTTCACCAGAGATAACTGTACAAGCGGTGTCAGAGATGAAAACATTGCTTCTGGGGAGAAGCGTGTTTGAAACTCTCAATCGAAAACATTCAAGAAGAGAATTAAATTCACTGATACTCATCGAAAGCAATGGCAACATATTTCCATTCTTTTTCACATATTTTGAAATCAAAACAGCTTTCCTGATCCGACGGCACAACGATTCATAGCGCTAGTTGCAGAAATACTATAAAAAAAAAAAAAAAAAATTAAAGAAAGCTCGTAAAACAATGGTATCAAGTTCATGTGTTACGATGATCATCACGTCTCATGTTCCACCAAAAGTATTCCACTAAACCAATGAGAACTATCGTGACGATACACTAGCTGGATGGAGGTATGGCCGTGAGAGTTTTAATAAGACGACTGAAATGGAACACTGAAGACGTGACGTTTAAAGCGGTTTCTAAGAAAGATTTGCTTTAGGTGATTTGGAAGATTTTCTTGCGTAATTACATTTACCCTGAGCGTACGTAGATATTTATCATATATATTGTGGATAATGTAACTAACTACCCCACCAAGTCTGAGTAGTTTGATTGGTCTGCCAATGCTATAATTTGAGAGCTAACTGGATTCATGGATCCTACTGGTACACAGAAGATACTTTTGCCGAGAATTTGACTGTACTCAGTTACAACCATTCTTAAATTTTCACTAATCGTTTCTACGTTTGTGAGATTCGACTCTGCCTTCTCTTCAATCTTCCGTATTTCCCACACTTTAAAAACAATCTTCCGCATTTAACACACTTTCAAAACAATCTTTCGCATTTAACACACTTTAAAAACAATCTTCCGCATTTAACACTTCCAACACAATCTTCCGCATTTAACACACTTTCAAAACAATCTTCCGCATTTAACACACTTTCAAAACAATCTCTACACTGACCCAGGGCTGCATTAACTTATTACCAAAATATCACTCCATTTGTACCTTTTATCTCTAATCTGAATATTTATTCATTTGCCTTTCTCTCTTCGTTTACCTCAAGTTCTACTAATATATCTTGGATAATATTTTTGTTTCTTCCTCCTCTGTGTGTGTGTGTGTGTGTGTGTGTGTGTGAGAGAGAGAGAGAGAGAGAGAGAGAGAGAGAGAGAGAGAGAGAGAGAGAGAGAGAGACTCTATGTTTCATACAGAAATGCAATCTATATTGCATACAGGATTACGAGTTAATGATTAAATAAACGAGCATTATAACTGAAGCTCAACCAAACAGCGGGAGCCATAAACAGAAAAGAAATAATCATCTTTCTGCTAATAAAACCATTAGCAAACCGATAAATGAAATATAAATCAAAGGGGTTCGAAAAATATACTAACTAATGAGGCATTGATGGTATCATACGCATCTCATTATTGCAGGTCACAAAACTGGTACGAAAATTATTTGAATTATAACATAAAATTAAAATCCAATTTCAAGTCTAATTTAGAGAGAGAGAAAAAAAAAGATGAAAGCTTCATATTTCCTAAAAACAACGGGGAAATGTTGGTGAGAATTCAGCGCGTTTATCCAATCCTTAAAACTCCGAAAAATCGATGTAAAAAATTACATTCATTTTTCAAATTTAACACAGATGGAAAATCTATTTCCCGTCCCAAGGAAACGGAGCGGAAATGTACGCGAGAATTCATACGTTTTGTGAAACAGAATTGCAATCCTAACAAATCAGAAAAACGACTTGTAAGAGAGTGGATATGTTTGCGTGAATTTCATACGTTATGTGAAACTGAACTGCAGTCCTAACAATTCTGAAAAACGACTTGCAATGATGCGTAAAAAGAGTATAATCTCCTTGCTCGTTCATTAACTGGGATCAGATTCCTTTATTCTAATGCTGATTTATGTCAAAAACACACTATTCACAGGATCAAATCAGCTGGAATATCTCTCCGGCGCAATCATTACTATTTTTTTTTATTCAGAATTTTGAATACCTCTGGATTTAAAACCGTAAAATAGCAGCAAATCCAATGGAATTATCACTAGACTCCAGGCATTTTTATATGTCACTTCAAACCGCAGGTGAAAAATAACAGACTGGGTTAAGGTCCTGACCGGTTTCGACTTTGTTTCTAAGTCATTGGTTTTGAGTTTTATATATATATATATATATATATATATATATATATATATATATATACATATATATATATATAAATAAATATTTATATATATATATATATACATATATATATATATATATATATATATATATATATATATATATATATATATATATATATATATATTCCCGTGTCAGAGTGATTGTAATCATCGTTTCCTTGTATGTGTATTTTGTGCCAGATTATATTTTAAACTCGGAAGGAATTAAAATCTAAATTATGACACTGCATTAACCAGAATCTAAACGGCCAAGAAAAACCAACAAGAATAAGCTTCGAAAGACTTTCTGAATACATTACATATTATGATTAGGGGATACCAAGCAACGGAATCGAAATAAAACACGCAAAACCACGACAGCGTCAACACGCAAGGGCAACATGAATATACTTCGGGCTTTATTAAGAACAAATTGTATTAGCAGGAACATTTTCCCCTCTCTCCAGAAACGCGTCATAAGGATTCTTTTCCTCGCATGACGTCATTCCAATGACGTCACCCGAACCTGGCTCGCCCACATCTCATTGGACAGCGTCATGCAGATCACGACGGCTTATTCGCCCACGTTATATCTCCTCGACGTCATATACAGGCGAGGCCCACTGTCATTTGGAGGATGAGCGATCGTTTTGCTTTTCCGTTTCAATTTGTTTTCTAAGTTGGTTTTCAGACTTTTTATCTAAATAAAATTCATACAATCGTTCGCAGAATTCCCTATACAATCAGCTGCCGTCTAGACGCTGCTGCTCGGTCTCCGCTCGGATATTGATTTTCAAAATCACCTCCAACTTCGTAATGAGGCCAAAAGTTGATTTCCCTCATTCGGCGTTTTCCCTACCCCCTCCCCTCCCCACCCATCACCTAACCCCCTTCCCCTTCTTCCCGCTCATTCCCCCACCCGCGTCCAGTGTTTACCCATTCTCTTCTCCCCAAATTCATTCTCCCCAAATACCCACCCACAATTCACCTCTCCCTCCCCCCACCCACTTATCCCCATCCAGTGTTTACCCATTCTCTTCTCTCCCCTCCCACCCCCCTAAAATTCATCGTTTCCCCTTCGATCCCTCCCACTGACTTTATTCTATAAAGGAGACGACGGGGGTTGAAGGACTCCACACGAGGAAGGGTAGTTCCGAACTTATAAGTCTTTATTGCTTTAATTAACGGGCTTATTACGAATGCGAGGACCCGCAGAGAGAGAGAGAGAGAGAGAGAGAGAGAGAGAGAGAGAGAGAGAGAGAGAGAGAGAGAGAGGGGATTAATCGGAACAAAGTTTCTTCCGCTGTTATGATTACCGTACAAGAAATGAACATCATACCTAATAAAGATGTTCAATGTAGAACAATGAACAGAAATCAAGGAGGAAGGTAAGAACAAGAGTCGTCATATATTCTGGACATGAAAAATCACATTCGCTTTTAAAAATGAATATTAGTGAGAACTTCGTTTTTAATATCAAGTCATGGTTGAAGACTTGAGTTCCTTATGTCTAGTTATGGAAAAAAAAAAAAAAAAACTAGTTAGCAACTCATCCGCAAAGCCCCGAAAATAATTTTCCCAAAATAACACAACACTTGAAAATCGATAGCTCCAAATACTTTCATCAGAGCACTCCGACTTTCTCTCTCTCTCTCTCTCTCTCTCTGTAATTTTGCACAGGAAAATTATTATAGTCTTTATCGGTCATAATCTGTCCTTAGGCATACAACGATTCAAGGGTTTTATGATAAAATAAGACTAATCAGCTATTAAATGCCAACAGAACTAAAAAACCAAACTTCCGAAGGTAAACCTACAATTATTTAAATTGAAATGCCATTGAAAAGAGTTGTTACCTTTTTTCAAGACAAATGAAACCGCCAAATGAACACTAAATTAAAACTAATAAACTCGAAAGGGATTTCACATATCTTTTCATGCAGAAGAAGAAAAAAAAAAACACAAACAACCATTACTGGAACTTGAAAACAGACCTCTAGGGTCTGTTGTAAGAGGCAATGGATAACATAGAAGCCAGAGAACCTAACAGAAAGAGTCAATTCATTTCTTCTTCGGTGTGCACTTTGAAAAAAGATGGCCGAAACACCTCTCTCTCTCTCTCTCTCTCTGCTTCTAGTTTCCCCATTCTTTGTTCTTTGTACACTTCTTGCTTTCTTTTGGGTTTGGGACAGGTAAAATTATTGGCCTGCCTTCTGAATAAAAAAAAAATTATCAGGAGAAACGACTTTCAGTTCCTAAGAAAGCAAAGCTCAATAAACGGGAACAATAAATAATGAAGCTTGAGAGATGACTATCACCTGTATATCACCGCCTCATATACAATCAACGTTTATATTTATGGTGACATGAAAATAATCACAAACACACAAATTGAACACACACACACACACACACACACACACACACACAAAGGTCACCGCTGTATTAATACTGTCAAATTTGGCCGACTGACGAACCAACGCACTGAAAACTTTCCTAAATATGGAGTGGCTCAACTCTCTCATATCATACCGTACTTACAAATTCCCCTATGGTTCACAAGATGTTTGAGAAAAAAGAAATGTTGTTTCGGTAATATTTCTAAATTGTGTACAATTCTACAAATTCACCAACGGTTCACAAGATGTTCAAGAAAAAAAGAAATGTTGTTTCGGTAATATTTCTAAACTGTACGGTTCATATAAAATTAACTGCCTAGGTTTTTTTTTCATAAAATTTAAAACCCAACAATACTTGTAGTTTGTTTCTCGCCATTTGTGCATAAAAATCCAAAACAATTGTTTGAATCTTAAGTGTAAAAACGAAGTTCATAAATACTAACATAAATACACTGAATATTAGTGTTGTATATAAAATCTACAATGGACGTCTACTTTCAGAAATACCCTTTCCGTCATATCTAACAATTTCAGTCATCCCCCTTTCAACAATAATGGTTTCAGAAATACCCTTCCGTATCCCTTTCAAAGTCAGTTTCAGGAATACACGTCAAATTTCATGTTTTAAATATACAAATATCCCGCCACTTGTATTCAACAGTATCATAATATCCTCTTTTAATCTTACTCCATTTCAAAATTGCCCTTTCAGTCCCATTTACAAGTTTCAGAAATGTCCTATCAGTCTTTTTTTTAATTTCAAAAATATTTTTTCTTTCTTATTCATGACTTTCAGAAATCCCATTTCAGTTTTAACATTTAACTTCAGAAATACCATTTTCAATTCTACTTTTAGAAATTTTCTTTCAGTCATATTCATCAATTGCAGATATCGCATTTCAGTCTTAATATTCCATTTCAGAAATACCATTGTCAAATCTATTTTCAGAAATATTCTTGCAATTCAAATTCACCAACTTCAGAAATCCCTTGTCAGTCTCATTTTTCAACTTCAAAAATCCCGTATCAGTCTCATTTTTCAACATCAGAAATCCCGTTTCAGTCTCATTATTCAACTTCAGAAATCCCGTTTCGGTCTCACTTCTCAACTTCATAAACCCCCGTTTCAGTCTCATTTCTCAACTTAAGAAATCCCGTTTCAGTCTCATTATTCAACTTCAGAAATCCCAATTCAGTCTCATTTTGAACTTCAGAAATCCCGTTTCAGTCTCAATATCCAATTCCAGAAACACCATTTCGGTCCTACTTGTCAATTTTAATAATACCTTTCCCGTCCCCATCATAGTCAATTTCAGAACCCCCTTCTAGTGGTAATGTCCAAACGTTGAAAAAAAAAAAAATAACTTTAAATACACATCCCTTTCCCTAAGGACCAAACCAAGAAATTAAAAAAACTGAAACCTTTTCTTCTCCGTCTTTTCCAGCCACAACCATCCCCCTTCCATTTCTCGTGTTGGGGGGGATAGGGAGGGAGAGAGGACCACCAAAACCACCAGCACCCATCAACCCACCTACCCCCTCCCCCACCAACAATCTCGGAACCTCTTCATTATCACCCTCTCGTCGAATTCCCCGGGGGCGTAGGGCTTAGGCAAATGGACTGACGGAGGAAAGGGGAAGAGAAGATAACGGAGGAGAGAGAGCAAAGGGACGGCCGATTATCCAACTTGGTCTCTCCCTATTCCCTCCCCGTCTCCCCCGCCCCCTCAAAACCCGTATCACTTGTATCGTCTTGCGCAGTGAACCATTGCATCAGAAAAGGGAAATATAATAAAGTTAAAAATTAAATCGTTACTTTCGTTTTTATTTTTACAATTATTACTTGCCTTGATTATTCAAGTTTAATAAGAGCATTGCATCACTGTAAATATTTTTAGTTATTTATACATTACAATCGAGTCTACTGTATCGTTTTGTTTCCACTACAAAGGGGTACTGTCATCTATAAAGACTGGACGATAGACCCCTACAGTTTAACGAATACTTTAGAAACCACTCCCCACTATTTTTTCTTCTTCAGCGACGCAGGAATAACTCCCTGTAGTTACATTCTATAAGACCTCGTCATCGGATCTGCCATACGCCAACACGGACTCTTGCTCAAAAGAGCAGCCCATATTTCTGGTCCTAATGACCTACATCCTCTTACAAGGGGGAGACGGAGCCATCAATCCACTTGAGGTTTTACCCGACATTTTTTTTTTATATACATCCTCTTCGAACTCTGCTTCTTCTCCCTAGTCCTAAAATCCTTAGGTACTCTCCTTCTTCCACCCTTGTCCTAAAATCCTTGGGTAAATATGCGTTAAGGGCTTCCCCACCTCTGGTCTCCACGCAAGAGAGCTCCAGATTTGCTCTAGTCCATGGTCTTACAGACAAAGATTAAGACCAATATTTATATTGCAATTTGCTCTACCCTTGGTCTTACGGACGAAGGTTAAGACCGATATTTATATGTTATTTTGCTCTACCCTTGGTCTTACAGACGAAGGTTAAGACCGATATTTACAGTATATGCCAATTTGCTCTGGCCCTGGTCTTACATAGGGTAAGACCGATATTTATATGCCAGCTTCTAGGATAATCCAAGGTCTAAAGTATTCTCTACACCTTAGGATAACCAATAACCAATCAGTCAACTTCTACATCGTTTCACGTCTTATCTGCTGCTATGAAGGCAGCAGTATTAGGATACGGACGATTGTCGAAACAGGCTCTAAATCCTTAAATGGGTAAAAGCCTCTTACAGTTTCTATTATTATAGAACTGATTTTTGGTTTACGGCTCTGTATTGGTAACAATATAGTTTTCTTAAAAATTACGAGTTATACCTTATGATGTCTCATGAATTTTTACGTACTCATTGCATTTGGTACCAAGATCACTTATTTCCCGAAATGTGACCTTTCGAACACAACAAAGTCAGAAACTGATCAAGACAAGGCAATGTGATTCGAGGACATCTTCCTTCTCTTTTCTATCAAGCTCTGTCAACATCTGCACATGGATAAGTAAGGACATCAACCAGAGGAGGCTGATCATAAAAAAAAAACAAAACAGCTGACGGAAGTTATTTGGCCTCATTCCTGAGCTTTCTGAATGTATTCAGAACTGATGAAAATCTTGATAAAAAGAAGACCGAAAAAGTACAATTGTCAGCACAAGCTTGGGCCGTCAGCTAAAGGATACGAGTTCCTATCTTCTTCCTAACTACTACTACTACTACTCCCCTCAACCACCAACTCCACCAAAGACCTCCCAAAACAACCCGGTGATTTATAGAGATGTGATCCGAGAAAGCGGTTTGAGATGGCTGATGGAAAACCGGTCTGACCCGCTCGCTCGCTCTCTCTCTCTCTCTCTCTCTCTCTCTCTCTCTCTCTCTCTCTCTCTCTCTCATGAAATCCTGTCATGGGGAGGAGGAGGAGGAGGAGGAGGAGGAGGAGGACGAGGAAGAGAAGGAGATGATGAAGGAGGAGTAGGGATCGTTAATGATGTGATAACAAGTAAACCCTACAGAGTATTACCTGGGTACCTTCCCCTCCCACTCTCCCATCCCCCCTCCCTACAGCCCCAGAAGCTTTCACCTCAACCGTGAAAGATATCTCAGGCGTCTCTCGAATTCACTAAAATGACCGGGAGAAATTGACGGGGTTACGGCCCGTTTAGGGCATTTTAACGTTTGAATCCGTCGGCAACCCTTCATTAGCGGCGATAAAACATTAGCCCCGAGTGAGGATTTTGACGCTCGTTTACATAGGAACTGCGGCGCTAATACTTTACTCTGCCTCCGTCGGTACCAAGATGATGGCATCCACCAAGGGTCTTTTACAGGATAATATGCTTAAAGAATCATTCATGCTGGCCACAATCAGCTACATTAATAATCATAATGACGGTAACAACAATAACTAGATTTTGCCTTTACCTTTTTCGACCAATAGTCTAATTTTACTTGACATTACAGTACGTGATTCACTATATGACCGACCTGACATTAGATATTGCTAAAAAATTCACAATATTGCTAAGAAATTCACAATATTGTGATAAACTGTTATTATTAATACATGACATCAGATATTGTCACCGCAAGGCATGACTCGCAAAACATATCAAGGTCACTGATTATGCTAAATTGTCTAAAAAAAAAAAAAAAGATATGAGATATGCATATAGAATTACACGGTTTTAGAGATTTGAACGAAATCGAAGGTCAAGTCTTGTTCCTTTCAACGGACCCGTGACCTTGAAAAATTGGTCAAGACAAAAAAATATGGGAGGAATAG
The DNA here is from genome assembly GCF_040412425.1 of Macrobrachium rosenbergii. Lineage (NCBI taxonomy): Eukaryota > Metazoa > Arthropoda > Malacostraca > Decapoda > Palaemonidae > Macrobrachium > Macrobrachium rosenbergii. The sequence continues at coordinate 32,963,565 of NC_089763.1, read as the reverse complement.
ATACCCAACAGCATGGTACCCATCAAAGACGTTTCAGCAAAATGAAGGAAAGCATCGTCTTTTAGGCACACTGGAAACCTTACAGATAAATTGGCAACACATATACAACTTGACAGTAATGAGTGCAAACAACGACCTACATAACAGTAAACAGCTACCTAAATAGCAATAACAATTACAGTAATGACAGGGAAATAATAATAATAATAATAATAATAATAATAATAATAATAATAATAATAATAATGACGATGAATCCATCTTAATATAATCTAAAAACGGAAAGAATAAAAAATCAAATATCAAAATTTGAAAACAAGACGGTAATAATAATAATAATATAATAATAATAATAATAATAATAATAATAATACTGCCGATCCTGTGAACGGTAATGATAAGCTAAACAGTCGTATATATAACGCTTATTACAGCCTCGTCTAAAAACCACTTAAGCGCCCAAGGATTCCTTCTTAGGGTTAACTGAACAGCAAGGTATATCATGGTCTGCGGCGTCTATACGATTCCTCATTAGAGCAACCGGCGTCTATGAAACCTGATCTCGTATGAGCATGTGTTTATAACACACATCAGGGTTTTAAAGTATTTTAAGGGTTATTAGTGCCAGTGGGTGGGATATGGGCTGTGTGGGTGTGGGAGTGGGTATTTAGGCTTACTAGCCTCGTAAAATGATGACGAGAACGTTTTCTGCATTTCTTTTTAAATCTGAACGTCAAAGTTTACACCAAGTAGTCATTATACATATATATATATATATATATATATATATATATATATATATATATATATATACATACATATACATACATACATAAATATATACATACATAAATACATACATATATATATATATATATATATATATATATATATATATATATATACAGTAAAACTTCCAATATTGTCTTTCCCACCCTTACTTAGTAATTGGTGACAAATATGGAGGCATGATGTTTCATCTCAAAATATGTATTCGTGTAACACAGCACTGAATACCATACCCTCCATAATAATTCTTGCCGTGTCATCATATCTCTGCTGGACCTTTTTATATCAATGCACTTGTCAATATTCGCAACCAGTATTAATCCTGATACAAAGTAAAGCACATCATTCATTTTTGCATAATTATGACGGCCAAGACTGGTCCAGACGGAGACAGACGAGACTTACTGAGTTACTTTAAATAAGGTACTGATAAGAACTATATCATGTAATCAAAACATTTTTTTTTAACTTACTATAACAATGATACCCGTTTGATTATTCCGTTACTGAGACAGACAGTTGTATTAGTCTTTACCAATAGAGAGAGAGAGAGAGAGAGAGAGAGAGAGAGAGAGAGAGAGAGAGAGAGAGAGAGAGAGAATCTTCCCAGTCAATCGCAGGCTCCTATTTCATACAGGTACAACCAGTTCACCAGAGATTCTACTCTTAAAAACTCGAGTGTTCTCGCGTAAGCCTAATTAGGCAATACGGCTTTTTACCAGGGTCCAAAACATTTCACCCTGCATCTGACGTTCCCCTCCGCTAAAAATAATAATAATTTTCCAGACAATAGTCGACAGCACATCCGAAAAATCTTTCGTAATTTCTCTCTGCCCTTCTTGAAATGTTTGATGCCTTCAACACTAATACCACTTCAGACTTGTCGATAAACTTTGTGGCTTCCTCTGGACAAAATCAAGTTTTTACTATCTTTCCATGACACTGGTTTTATCAGAGATTCAGAGTCATTCAATTGCAGCTATAAAATATCCATGAATGATAATGAACTACTACAGAGAATTTGGAAGAAAAAAAAACCTATAAGCAGTTCTTCCAGAACACGACGAGATTTATACGTTTTTGTTCCCTATGGAAGTTTGTTGAGACAATATTGTATATAATTAAAAAATCTGACGCATGCGTGTGCTGTGTGTATTGTGTGTGAACGTTTGAGTGATGATCTCAAAGTGGAATTTCACTAAAAGCTAAGAGAAGTGAACAAACATTCCGTGGCCGGCATTTTTCGAGAGGTAACCGAGTACAGGGCCCTTCCCTGGAAAAAAGAGGGACGCCATATCTTAAAAACTAACCACAGAATTTTCTTGAAAGTAATCTCATTATGTTTCCCACACCCAAATTACTGCTCACTCAACTTACCAAACCTAAGCTAACCCTAACCTAACCCTAACCTAACCAGGTTCATGACAAAAAAAAAAAAAAAAAAAAAAGTGCTGGTGCAATACTAGCATACATCATCTCAGGAATTTGCGTCTGGGAGTTAAAAAATACAGTCGTATATAAAATAAAATGCGTATATGCAAGTCTGATAATTGAAAGAGATCGTATGAGATAATTTCCAAGACCCCGAAGTAGGATATATAGGCCATTTAGTCAACGCCACCGTCGATAAACTCTTATACAGTATGTTATGGCTATACACATTTACGTTTACCAGCAGCAAGGCAACTTAGGATAAAATTTTATAAATCTACAAACAAAACGACTGGGTGAAACTTGGAAAACCTATAAAACGTTTGGCTGAGGTTTCGATGATCTGTGAATGATTGGTTTCAATGTCGTGTAAAAATCTGAACGACCGAAAATCAAAAAGCAATTGCGAGTCTACTCCCTTCTTATATTATTATTATTATTATTATTATTATTATTATTATTATTATTATTATTATTATTATTATTATTACTTCCCTGGCTGATCTGTGAATGACTGGTTTTAATGTCGCGTAAAAATCTCTGAATGACCAAAAATCAACATGCAATTGAGGGTCCACTCCCTTCTTATATTATTATTATTATTATTATTATTATTATTATTATTATTATTATTATTATTATTATTATTATTATTACTTTCCTATCCCTTGTTTCTTTTTATCTTTTGTTCAGAACAAGTCACTACCGGCTACCTGTCCCGCGCGCGGGGAAAAAAAAAAATCGCCTAAGCAGGTAAAGAAGGTTGATTGATGAGAACTGTGCCACCGACAGCTCCTGGAGCCAAGGTCAGGCCATAAAATGTTGCAGCGACGTTGTGACACTGATTGCTCTCCTTGGCGAGGCATAAATCACGCAGAACTGCCCATTATCCTTCGTGCTATCATTGCATCGATATATTTGTGGACTTGGTAAAATAAACGTCAGACAAAAATGTTTTGGGTTAGCGGCGAACGTTTCTGCCTTGCGAAAAAATATTTGTTTTAGGAACATTTCTTTTCTTATTTGTAAAAATTGCTGGAAATATAAAATTCAAACAAAAATGTTCTTGTTAGTGGCGAACGTTTCTGCCTTGTGAAAAATATATTTATTTCAAGAACTTTTCCTTTTTCATTTGTAAAAGTTTGAAAAATTAAATGTGAACAAAACTGTTTTTTGGTAGCGGCGAACGTTTCTGCCTTGCGAAAAAATATTTGTTTTAGGAACTTTTCTTTTTTATTTGTAAAATTTGGGAAAAATTAATGTAAACAAAAATGTTTTTGGTACCGGCGAATGTTTCTGCCATGCGAAAAAAATATTTATTTTAGGAACATTTCTTTTTCATTTGCAAAAATTGGAAAAATAAAATTCAAATAAAAAACGTTTTGAGTAGCGGCAAGCGTTCCTACCTTGTGGAAAGAATTTTTTTTTCACATAATTTTTTTTAACCGTAATAATTGGAAAATTAAGGTCAAACGAAAATGTTTTTGGTTAGTGGCAAAGGTTTCTGCCTTGTGGAGAGAATATATATTAAAGCAAAACCATTTTTATAATTGTGAAAAACATTAATAAGAAGTGCATTTTTGTTACTGAGGAGTATATATTAGCAAATGCACTTTCTTCAAGCAAAAACTGTCTATATAAGTAAATATACGTAAAGGAAAACTGTTTTTGGTTGCGAATACACACACACACACACACACACACACACACACACACACACACACACACACACATACACATATATATATATATATATATATATATATATATATATATATATATATATATATATATATATATATATATATATATATATATATATATATATATATATATATATATATATATATATAAGCGACAACTTTTTAATTGTGAAAAATATTTGTTTAAAAGTTATTTTTTATTGACGAGTAATTTTAGCAAAAGCATTTTCTTCACGCAAAACTGTTCATTCAGTAAATAAACATAAAAAATGTTTTGGCTGTTACAACAACGTTTCTACTTTGTGTAAAGAATGTATATTTAACCAACGCCATTTTTCTACTCGTGAAAAAATATTTTCAACTTTTTTTTTTTAAACTGAGGAGTATATTCTCGGAAAAATAGTGATTTACTTCCTGCAAAACCTGTTTTAGAGTAACACCACGTAACATCTGTGAATTTATATCTGTAGAGTGAAATTCTCACAGAGAATACAGTTATTCCGATTGAATAAAAGTGGTATTAAGTCGGGGATGATAATGTAGGCTACTGTTAACTTTCAAATACAATAAATAAATAAATAAAAATATATATACTCTAGTATATATATATATATATATATATATATATATATATATATATATATATATATATATATATATATATATATATATATATATATATATATATATAAATATATATAAACAAACAAATAAATAAACCAAAGCAAAGAAATACGAAGAACAGTAGAAAACGAAAAACGATATGTCTCTCTCTCTCTCTCTCTCTCTCTCTCACGTCACAATACGAGTTTTCGCACCCGTCGCGTCGTAACACAATCCCAGAAGCCAGCGCGTCTGCGGCATCACATTACCATCGCTGACGAGGTCAAAACATTATAGAGTGACGTCATCGGAATCGCTGATAAAAACGGATTACCACCATTACACGTGGAGTTAAAAAGGAACGCCTTCCATGTTCTATATGCGGCTGATAAGGAAGATCTGAGGCGGTGGTTTTCGGCAGTTCTGAAGGGGGGGGGGCCATGCCACGGACATCTTCCAAATAGTATTTAAAAAGTGAAAAATCATTTACAGTAAATGAAGGCCAGTGCTTTCTTTCATAAATGAAAATGTATAACTAAGAAAGTGTTCTGAAAAATAGTTCCATAAATGAAAATGCAAAACTAATAAAGTGTTCTGAAAGTGTTTTATAATAATTCTATTATCATCATTACACAATTCTGAAGGGACAATTCTGAAGGGCAGTGGGCCATAAGTATTTAGGGATGCCAAAAATGGGCCATTGGCACGAAAAAGTTGAAAACCACTGATCTAAGCAATGACTGGGCTGAGATTGTACAAAATGCCGACCGGGAGAGAGTCTGGTGCGACAGGCAATGGGGTCACAATCATGCCGTACAGCTAACTGAAAACATTGATTCCCACTTAATAAAGGCTGATTTAAGAAAATTAGGGATCTAAAGCCAAGCGCTGGGGCAATTTCAACCATTCAGTGTTAAGATGGTGAAAAGGGGAAGACAGAGTGGCTGGACAGCAAGATGGAAACAAGTAAAAAATGCGCCAAAGTTTCTTCGGCTCAATCGACTTTTCTGTCCGGTGGTGGCCTCAGCCACGGCCCATAAAACTCTTAAGCGAGGGCCATGAAACTCAGCCACGGTCCGGTGGTGGCCTATGTTGTTGGTACCTATGTAATAATAATAATAATAATAATAATAATAATAATAATAATAATAATAATAATAATAATAATAATAATAATAATAATCTTTCTTGCAGCTCAGCGCCATATACACGGAATATACAAATACAATACACAACCTACATACATAAGATAATATGATATATAAATAAAAAATGATGATCGGCAGTACTCTCACAGTTGCTGAAGAAGTAGAAAAAGTAGAATTCATAATAGGCCTAATGGTAATGACAGTAATTATATGGAGAATAATAGTAGAAAAAAAAATATTAAAAATGATAACAATTAAAAGTACATGTTGCAGACGATTAATTTCCAGCTAGGGACCTTAGGTGGTTACATAAGTCAGGTCCAGAAGGCTAAATGCGAGGAATGAAAATTGCATAACTCTGTAATGATATTCACAGTAGTAATAAAAAAGGAAAAATACCAATAATAACAAGAAACCTACAAATAATAATAATAATAATAATAATAATAATAATAATAATAATAATAATTATATAATAATAATAATAATATAATATATCGCTTCCAGAAGTACGGTCAAGGCTAACTTTAGCCTTAAATAAAATAAAAACTACTACGGCTAGAGGGTTGCAATTTGGTATGTTTGATGATTGGGAGGGTGGAAGATCAACAGACCAATTTGCAGCCCTCTAGCCTCTCAGTAGTTTTTAAGATCTGGGGGAGGGCAGAAAAAGTGCGGACGGACAGACAAATAGCCATCTCAACAGCTTTCTTTTACAGAAAACTAAAAACCGGGAACGGAGGTAAAGTAAGAGGCTGCATCGTGGCTGCAACTATAGGGGCCGAAGGGACGCTGCAAACAACAAGCTTTAGTAATGTCCACAGTGCACCACGGAAGGTGCAATGACAGCACTAACCCCCAACCCCACCCCACCAGTGCCCATTTACTAACAAAATTTCACAAAGTGAGGACTCGGTTATTAAACACACAAAATCTACCCAATTCGTCACAATTCCCAGTACGAAACTTATACTTGACGAATTGGGTAGATTTTGTGTGTTTAATTACACACAAAATCTACCCAATTCGTCACAGTTCCCAGTACGAAACTTATACTTGACGAACCAATTTACACAAAAATCTACCCAATTCGTCACAATACCGAGTACGAAACTCAAGTATGATGAATGAGTAACTCGAAAAGCAGACCCTCTTGCCAATCTTTGTCCCATTGGTAACTTTCTTTTGCAAACTCGCTCAAGAAATATAGTACAGGATCTTCCGTGAATTGTCTATCTAGATTATAATCAACACTTAGGTTTTTAAAAAGGATTTAAAAAGGAATCCACTATTTCGAAGTTACATGGTTGGTTGGTAGGTTTTTCGACTAAACCGCCCTATGTAAAACGTTGAAGGGTATAAGATGACTGCTGTGGACCCCATGATTCCATCCGCTAAAGACGGAAAATAGGAGATAATTACGGATGCCTTGATATTCAAGTCAAAATGAGGATAATTAAGAAGCGTGGTGAAGTTTAAGGTACAACGGTGAAAATTAAGGAAAATGTCACGATAGTCAAACTGAAAAACGGATAAATGAGGAAAGTGAGGTGACACTCATTTAAAATCTGACGATACGTGAAAATGGTACTACGGAAAATACATTATTGCTTAAGTTAACAAAAAAAAAAACAGTAAAAAATGCGTCAAAGTTTCTTCGGCGCAATCGAGTTTTCTGCACAGCCGATAAAGCCTATAATCAAGGCCACAGAAAACAGATCTGTCTTTCGATGGTCTCGGTATAGTGCTGTATGAGCCACCGCCCATAAAACTTTAACCACGGCCCGGTGGTGGCCTATCCTATATCATTGCCAGAAGCACGATTATGGCTAACTTTAAGCTTAAATAAAATAAAACCTACTGAGGCTAGAGGGCTGCAATTTGGTATGTTTGATGATTGGAGGGTGGATGATCACCATACCAATTTGCAGCCCTCTAGCGTCAGTAGTTTCTAAGATCTGAGGGCGGACAGAAAATGTGCTGACAGAAAAAATTGCGGACGGACAGACAAAGCCGGCACAATAGTTTTTCTGTAATAAAAATGGGGGAGGTGGGCACGTTTGATGGCATGTAAAGCAAAATACAGCCTGTACAAAGGAGGAAAATTTGGTGAAGTAAAACGATCAACCAACGGAAATGCTTTTGAGGCCAAACGAATGCAATAAGGAAAAATCATGCTCAAGGCTTGTAACAACTTCGAGACCAGTGATTCAACAATGATGATAATGAAGAAGACTATAAAAAAATATTTTTTTTTAAATATGAACACGATCATTTAATTTCAATTGACTCAAAATGAAACTGAACTCTGAGAGATGCTGTGACTCGAGTTTGAACCACTTTGCACCGCTACGCAAAATACCTTGGGGTATATTTTTGTGTATGTATGGGCATTTTACTCTTTTTTTGTTGAATCAATCGTTGTTTAAGTAAGGGCCATGTTTATCTTTTTGTTAATTCAATTGTTTTTGCACATTCCATATTTATTTTTTTTTTTTGAATCAACTGCTGTTTAAGTACGGACCATTTTTATCTTTTTTTTCAATTTTACAGTTGTTTATGTATGGGCCATTGTTTTACTTCAATTGTTGTTTACGTATGGGCCACTTTTTTT
>NC_089763.1:32927777-32950277 GCF_040412425.1 Macrobrachium rosenbergii | reverse complement strand
ATTGTGACCAAGGGTTTTTAGTATTATATGCATATTATTTGGAATGCACCTTTTGAGGTAGACGATTTTGGAAAGAAGGGGGAATGACATTCTGACATATGATGAAAGGGTGCTTGAGCCAGAAAAACGTTGAGAACCACTGAAATAAGGTGACTTCTGACAGAAGTTTCTCTTCCAGATATATACCCTCAAAAATGATAGCAATATCCAAATTAATAAGTTTTTTTATTGATAAGTTTGATATGCCTGAAGCGTAAGTTGCTCTACAGGTAGCGGATATAATAATATTCCAAAGTTCATTCAATTCGCTGTGATTAATCCAGCAGAACTCAAAATTAAAAAAGTGGATTTGTTTGTGTATATACTTTCCTAAATAAACTAACGAACCAATTATCTTTATAGCTCTTACATGGCAAAATATTAAAAAATACGAACTTCAAATAATCAGCACGTATATTAGTTTATTCTACGCTAAAAAGATACCAGTATTGGTTCGAAAATATATGTGGGTAACACATCCTTATACATATTTTGTATCCGTTACACACAGGACCCAAGGAAATATGGCTGATATCTAATTTATGAATAATGTATGTCAAGAAATAGTGTATTCAATATATAAATAGCAGTGGTAAGCATTAAGAAAGAATTATTAATACATAACATGACTGTCATTTTTGTTTTCAGAAAAGAAAACTATTATGCCGGCTTTGTCTGTCCGTCCGCACTTTTTTCTGTCCGCCCTCAGATTTTAAAAACTACTGAGGCTAGAGGGCTGCAAATTGGTAAGTTTATCATCCACGGTCCAATCATCAAAAATATCATATTGCAGACCTCTAGCCTCAGTAGTTTTTATTTCATTTAAGGTTAAAGTTAGCCATAACAGTGGTTCTGGCAACGATATAGGATAGGTCACCACTGGGCCGTGGTTAAAGTTTCATGGGCCGCGGCTCATACAGCATTATGCCGAGAACACCGAAATATAGATCTATTTTTGATGGCGTTGATTATACGCTGTAGAGGTTGTACAGAAAACTTGATTGCGGCGCATTTTTTACTTGTTCGCTTATTGGAAAGAAAGTTTATTACTTATATATATATATATATATATATATATATATATATATATATATATATATATATATATATATATATATATATATATATATATAAAATATGATATGCGGCGCATATTCGTCTAATTTTGAACTTGCTAAACTTTGTATTGCATTACATTCGTGGAGAAAGGACAATAATATGGACAACTATCTGCCAATTCAATATGGCCTACTTCAAATCAATGTATGAAGCCTAAACATTAAAGTACAGAGCTTCTAAATACTGCATTCTCTTCTTACACAAGACACTATGGAATACGATAGTGTCTTGAACTAATATTTCCCTTATCTGTGCAACCTCGTGTTCATTTTCAATGCCCCCTTTGGCTAGGTGGGGCGCTAAAGGCTTTGATAGAGATGCGCTCAATTTAATGTATCAGTTATTCTTCAATAATCAAGAATTTGGCAAGGGTACACAACACTACACTTATCCACGGGACGGCTCTAAGAACAAATATTGTTTGTCATTATACAAGTCCTGATGTTTTGAAGTTTGTATGGTGGCAAATTCTGTTGTCATGACGGTTCGTTTGTTGGTGACCCTCATCACTTTTTCAACCATTTTACAGGTGGAGCTCGAGATCTCATAATTATAGTTTCCGCAATATAATAAATCAATTCACTGTCAAGTTGTTGTTCAGGAGGGTTCCTCTGATGCAGGGAATGTTCCACCATTCGTTCAGTGGCCTCCTGTATATTTTCGTCCGATAACCATTTTTTTTTTTAGGAGTACCTGTGCTGTCTGTTCCAGTTTCGTATATGGAGAGTCCCATACAGACAAGTGTACCCAACCACTCTGTTGATGTAAGAGGTGAGCACTCTCATTTTATACCTTAAGGAAATTTCATCTATATAATTACTTTCTCTGCTCTCTCTTTTGTTTCGAGATGCCCTGAGCGCTCGTGAGCACAATTCTAGTTTTCTGTAAAAGAAAACTATTGTGCCGGCTTTGTCTGTCCGTCTGCACTTTATTCTGTCCGCCCTCAGATCTTAAAAACTATACTGAGACCCAGAGGGCTGCAAATTGGTATGTTGATCATCCACCCTCCAATCAACAAACATACCAAATTGCAGTCCTCTAGCATCAGTAGTTTTTATCTTATTTAAGGTTAAAGTTAGTCATAATCGTGCTTCTGGCAACGATACAGGATAGGCCACCACCGGGCCGTGGTTAAAGTTTCATGAGCCACGGCCGGCTCATGACACCTAGACCACCGAAGGATAGATCTATTTTCGGTAGCCTTGGTTATACGCTGTAGCGGCTTTACAGAAAACTCGATTGCGCCGAAGAAACGTCAAGAGCATTTTTTACTTGTTTATTTGTGTATTCATTTTGTTCTTGACATTATGCTGCGTTCCCTAACCTGGAGTAACTTTCTGTATCCCACGTTTTCTCATCCGTTTATCATCACCAAAGTGTCACTTGTTTTTACATTTCGTATTTGTGTTTGGCCATAAGTTGAAATAAGGTTATGAAAATATGATTATGATCATTTCTTTATATTTCTTTATCACATTCTGTCATCTGACTTACTTTTTCCATCAAAATCGGCATCACCCCCTCTCTAATGGCTTATACTATACAACATTATATCTTAATAATTCTTAAAACATTCTAAATCACTTATATCCTTATATAAACATAAATAAATCTTATGTAATCTAAATCACCTATACCCTTATACAGAAATAAATAATAAGTAAATAAAAAACTTTTCTCAATAATTCCTTTGGAACCTTTCCCCATACAGACTTGCCTTCCCAACTCTGGTCAGCCACTCGATCATACTTTAATCACTGTACCGAAGCGCCTCACTAGCAAAACCTTGAAATCTAGGAGTCTTTCTACATTCCAACCTCTTAATTGCTCCCTTACATCCTCAACAGTTACTTCCATGAGTAAAATTTAGATTAGTATTCCAACATTTCTTATAACACATAATAGCGCTACTAATAAAACAACAAGTCTGAGGAACTGAGTATTTATTTCGCTGCAATTTCGAGACAACTCACAGACTCTTCGATAACAACTACCATAAACAGTTGACGATGTGTCCTACAAATGTTTGTCGACAAATATTCAAATCATCGAACTGTAGTTGTATTGCAGGTCGATGGTGAGTTATCTTACCAACCTACATTGGCCCTAAAATGGCGAAAATCATAATTCGGTCAACTTTCAATAACGTAAAGTTAGTAAAATTACAACTTTGTGAACTCCTCTAAGATGAAGCTGTTCAGTATAACATTTATATATTATCAAAGCCCTGGTGTGAAACTGAACCTCATTAGGCGTAATGAAACTGAACCTCATTAGGCGTAATCACAAATTAGCAACCTCCTTCTACAGTGTCATATAACAACCATGATGTCTTTAGATTTAACGTAATTCAATAGCCTTGATTCTACTGTTATAAAATAGCCACACCTTTACATGTATTGTTATAAAAAGAATACATAGCCTTGCTTTTTCTTTCGCTAACATGCTAATTACTATTATTCCCTTCTACTAACTACTTTTCATTTCATTTGTTGGAGGACGCAAAAACGTTTGCTGAATAACAATTTAATCTCAACTGCCCTACTTTAATTCATTAAATATATATCTTTTAGCACTTATAAATCACTTTCTAATTCCTCATTCTTCCCATTACGAATTTAAACACTTGCGAAATTTTTACCAAGTCAATCATCGGGAAGTCGCTTTTCCCACGGAAATGTAGAGCCTGTTGATAAACGAACAACAACAACTTTCAGAGAAAGAGGAAGATACTCGATATTGGAAGTGTCAGGAACAAGGAGGAAAGGAAGGTCTACGAAGCTGCTTGTCTGACTGGGCTGGTATGCCCAAGTGTTCCAGCAGAACTGCAGTGACACACAGGAAGAGGAAGACCACTACTACAAGATAAGATATTATTCAAATGACTTCTGTGAAGGTCTGTGTAGCGGATACTGGCCTACATTATCTCTTACAGAGAATAATCTTCGTATCAGCCCCTACATGATGAATATGGTAGGAATCTGATTTATGAAATTTAGGCCATCAGGCTAATCACTCGGGCACTTGCGACCATTCAGCGCTCAAGACAGTGAAAAGGAGTTGAAGTGGTTGGACAGCAAGATACAGAGTTCCAGAAAATAAATGAAATGAAGTACAAGGATCTAAAGGTGGTACTAGGAGAAAACCTTCTACAGTTGCAGTAAGAAGTATAGTTAAAGATGTTGGGCAGCAAGACTTTAGAAAGGAAGTGAAAATGGAGGTAAGGTAAAAGCCCAAAAATTGGATGGAGCTAGTGGCCGAAGGGACGCTAAAAATACCCCTTGTAATCCCTAATCCCTACAGTGCAACACGTGAGGTGCACTGACGGCACTAGTCCCCTACGGGGATTAATGTGGTAATGACATTTTTAATCTTATCTTATTATGGAGATATCCCCACTTCAAGGAATAGGGTTGTTGAGAGAGAGAGAGAGAGAGAGAGAGAGAGAGAGAGAGAGAGAGAGAGAGTGGTCGCATACTAAAAATTCACAAGGCGTCTATACAATAACAATCCATAAGTGACAGATCTTGCACCCTTGAGAAGCCTAACCAAACTCAGCGGCGCCATATTGAAATGAGTTTAGCTGTGCCACTTTGAGCCTCCTAACTGCTGACCATCTTCCCTCTTCTCTGCCCAGAAAGTCGATGTATTCAAGTTAATTACTCAGCTAAATAAGAAGGGATTTAACCTACAAAATATGGAAGCGAAAGAAATGGAGTTACTTCGTCTAAAATAATTCTATATTCCAAATGAACCCGGTCTTATTATGATCCACTGCCATCGGTACACACACATCAAAGTTTTAACAACGATTATTTTTTATATACATTTTTTTACTACTATTACTACTACTATTATTATTATTATTATTATTATTATTATTATTATTATTATTATTATTATTATTATTATTTGTTCTAAAGGGTCCACAATAAAGGCTCGAGTAATTTTTATAAAAGCTTTCAGAACCCTTCTCTGATGAACCCAGGGAAGGGTCATCTTCAGTCAAAAAAACTCTCGTGATAAGAACTCCAGGGAAGGGTTATTATTATTATTATTATTATTATTATTATTATTATTATTACTTGCAAAACGGACACTAACCGTCCGTTTAATCTCTTCCTGCATCCCGACTTGCCAGCGTTTAACTCGTCAATTATTGTGGACCCTTTAAAAACAAAGGGGGCGTGACAAACCTTCTCTCTGTCTGTCAAAAGATAAACTTCAGTTTTATGAACTCTCGTGATAAGAGAGTTTTTCTCCCAACACTATTATTATTATTATTATTATTATTATTATTATTATTATTATTATTATTATTATTATTATTATTATTATTATTATTATTATTATTATTATTATTATTACTTGCAAAACGGACACTAACCGTCCGTTTAATCCCCTTCCTGCATCCCGACTTGGAACCAGCGTGAATTAGAGCTGACAAACTCGTCAGTTATTCTTCACTTGTGTATCTATCCGCCCAATTTAGGCTTAAGATATATTAATTTGAGTTTCTATAGTTGCAGAAGTCACTCACAAAAAACAAAGGGGGGGGGGGGTGAATTATGCTTCCAGCAGCTGTTATAGGCTACAACACTGCCCTAAAATAGAAGACTGCAGTATCTGCAAAAATACAAAACTGAGAAAAATGGCAGATACTGCAGTTTTCCCTTGCCTCACTATACTGATTTGGCAGATACTGCAAATGGGACCCCCTAAATAAAGCACTGAAGAATCACTCTGAAACTGCAGTAACTTGTGTATTAGTGTTTCACGAGCCCAATAAGTGGCATATCTCAATTTCGAAAATTTTGCAGATACTGCAGTTTTCCATCTTAGGGCAGAACAATCGGTCAAGGAATCTGCCGTGGGTACTAAGCTACTTCTAACTGGTTTACGCACGGTCGCGAAAAAAACAAGATCTCCGCGGTGTTATTCAGTAACAATAATTCTACTCGGCACTCAACACTAAATAAATCAAGATAAAGGAGTTTTTTCACCAAGATAAGGAATATGTGAAAAAGATCAATCGTGTGAAAGATATCCTCGATCGTCAATAGGGAACTAGCCCTTGAAAACTTACAATTCTTCGAAATCTTTCAACTGTGAGAACATGCGCATTAATAGAATGGAACAGCGAACTTCTTTTTAATAACACAAAAGGCTAATTTGACTTCTACACCTTTGGCATTTTGTCTGCGACAGGTATTTGAAAAAACGCTATACTTAACGTCACCTTTTATGGGACCGGCATTACATAACAAGTTTTATATATATATATATATATATATATATATATATATATATATATATATATATGTATATATATATTATACACTATATATATATATATATATATATACAATGTATATATATATATATACATATATATATATATATATATATATATATATATATATATATATATATATATATATATATATATATATATATATATACATATACATATATATATATATATATATATATATATATATATATATATATATATATATATATATATATATATATATATATATATATATATATATATATATATATATATATATATATATATACTGTACATACATACACATTTACATACATATACATGTTTGCGCTTGTGTGTGTATACATATATATAAATAATCTGGTTTAAGAGTTTCAGACATTCAGAGATTAAAGAAGACGATAGAGCAACACAACATGAGGAAATATTCCCCAGTTAATAAAGAATAAAAAAAAAAAAAAATACTGAAAAAAAAAAAAAATCCTTACGAATGAGTTGAATACAAACAAGACAATTGAAACCACGCATAAAATGTGTATAACCGATAACCTCCATAAAACTAATCTGAACTGTCCCGAACAGCTTAAAACATCTTCAAGCGTATACGGACTCCCCACCACATCATTACATAAGCAGGCATAAAATGGTGATCAGCGAAGGCGGTGGACGGGTAACAGCCGCGAGAATCCACCCTACCTAAAATACCACCCTTAGCGGGAATCTTTCAAATATTTACTCAGAACCTTTAAATATTTACTCCACATTATCTCACTCGCTACACTTCCATTTCAGCTGAGTTTTTGTCACTTATAAAGGCATGACTTCTTTGTATCCATAATTATTTAGGGACAAACAGTATTTCATATCGAATTGACTAAACCTTGAAGAGCTTTTCATTCTTTTCGCACGAGAGAATTTAATCTGCGGAAGAGACTTGTGAGCCCTGCTTATTAGCTCATCTTGTTTAGCAAGGAGGAAGAAAGATGAAAATGTGATCACGCTAAATAATGACGATATTCAAGTATCATCCAGCAGTAACGTAAAACGCACCGAAGAAGATCGTTTACGCGTCTGAGAAAAGATATGGCTTCAAAATTTACGCTAAGGGACTTAGAAAAAATATAAAAATGCGATAAAAAAAATCATGCAATCGCAATCCATTAGACTTGCACTGCAGCGTAACAACAAAATTGCTGACATGTTAAACCTACATAAAAAACTTACACAAACAGGTTAATATATAAAACACGGAGCAAACAGGGACAGTCGCAAAACTGAACACCGTACCATACGTTAACAGTAGTTTATATAAACCAATGGAAATCATAACCTTTATGAGCCGTGCTTTAACAAAAAACTAAACAAAACACTGTGTGAACAGTGCCACAATTCCAAAAACTACAAAATCACAGACCGAAAGAATATTTGACAGCAATGAAATCCTAAGTCATAACTGGTTGCGCTTTTGTATTGCGGAATAAGTACCAATATTTACCGAATCATACTACAATGGTGAAGCAAGAACAAAGGCGAAGTTAAATAACATCAATAATAATAATAAAGGAAAAAAAATCATGGGCACCCTCCCTAACGATCCATCGTCGCAGGGGAGACACGAGGAACCCCCCCCCAAAATACCAAGAGGCGAACCCCACCCCAAAATCTGCACTGCTCTCGCCTTTCACAAAATCAATGACGTAAAGGGGATGATGTTTGATGATGATGATGATGATGATGACGTCCGTCAAATCGAGAACAAAATAATAATGATGATATAAAAATCCAGCCAGCGGAGAAAATGGGGCGAGAGATGGGAGAAGGAAAAATATGAAGACGCGAGACGACTGAACACAAAGAACAGAGAGGGTCGCCCACGCGACTCGCTAATAAAAATGCGCTTTATTTTTCATTCGTCGGTGAATGGGACGACAGAGAAACAGAGAGAGACAGCGAGAACGTCAAAAGGAAAACAACAATAAAGACAAAAATATGAATATCTATCTAAATAGCACCCACAGTTATTCGTATTTAATTATTCTTAAAACATCCTAAACACAATTATACAAAAGACGATGAAATCGTCATGACAAAAGACTGCACTTTAAAACTAAACGAAACTTCAGTAAAACTTAGCGTTCGTTTTTTGAACGAAAGAAACGAGAATCTCCCGATGGATTCCGTTCAATTCGAAGAACGACCATAAAGGAATACCCTGTCAATATTGGTAATGAACTGCCCTTTATTGCAAAATTAAATCAAATATATATTAATTAACTTCGTGAGCATATTGCACCTTCGAAAATCATATGTACATTCTATCAAGACGAAAAAGATTCCGAAATGAGTCGACAAAAATATTAACACTATTATTTATTCAAAAAATTAAACAAAGGTATAGGACGCTTCCGCATTTTTGCAAATGCAATTTAAACGCATCATCATGCGACGTATTTCATGGAAAATTCACACATTTTAGTAAACTGATACATGGATCTACAACGCATTTAGCGAGACAGGTGCTGGGGACGAGACTCCATGAGAGGGGCTGTGGACGAGAGGGAGAGAGAAGCTTCGTACGAAATCGACTACAATATGAAAAATATTTTGTCTTTTGGTGGACATTCTTCCTATATTTGCTCTTTCATGGCGTGACAGATAGCTCTTAGATAAGGAGCAGATAACGTTATCAGAAGCCCATTACAACTAAACAGGCAAAAGTCGATTAAAGGCATCTTTGCGTATTTTGATACAACTACGACATATACTTTCCAGTCAAAATATATTCATTAGATATAAGGTAAGGGCTAAATCACCAACTCTAAAAAAAAAAAAATAAGAAACGCCCAAACGATGAAAAAATGAAATGAAAATGAAAATACGAAGAACGAAGACGAGAGGCCGTGTCCGAAACCGCCACTCTCCCCTGTCACACTCACTACCCTGCCGTGAAGTATAAGCAAGTAAGCGCCTTGAGAGAGAGAGAGAGAGAGAGAGAGAGAGAGAGAGAGAGAGAGAGAGAGAGAGAGAGAGAGAGGAGGAGCTCGAGATCGGGAACTGGTCGTCGAGTGTTTATGTGGCGCTGTTGAGATCCCGGCTGGAGGCGCATTGGTGTACGCAGGTGTGGTCGGTCTCTTTGGGGGAGAGTGAGAGCGAGAGAGTGACTGAGGGGGGAGTGTAAGGAGCGAGGAAGGGAGGAGGAGAAAGGAGGGAGAAGGATATAATCATAAATAAATAAAGGAGGAGGAAGGTTTCGAAGGATAGGGGATGAAGGACGTAATGGTAAAAATGTAATGATTAAAGGGGGTGAATATGAGGAAATATGGATATGAATGAGTATTGTTGTTATTTGTTGAAAATAAACAGACAGAAACAAAATGGGCCGATAATATTAATCATGTAATCTCGAATAATAATTAATAATAATAGTAATAGTAATAATAGTAATAATAGTAATAATAGTAATTAGACACAAAGTATTACATTCTTTCCATGAAAAAAAAAACTAACGAAGAAAGCAAAGAGATTTTTATACTCAAAACTTAAGTAAACCAAATACCAATAGAATAAATAAAAATGTACAAAAAGCATAGATGCTCCGAGAAACCGACATCCCTGGTAAATAAAACAAAATGCTCATGACTTCGATGAGCATGCATGGCGGTACACTCCAAGTTGAACGACCGGTTAGTGGCCCGTAAGTGTTGTGTGTGTGTATGCGCAAGGAATGCGCCATCGAGTTGTGAGAGGTTTATATAAGCTACAAGCTCGGTACGCGGAAGTATGACAATAAAAGCTACGTGAAACACGTATCATGGCAAGGAAAAAATTACTCCATTTAACTAATAACGTAAGCGGAATTACGTAGAAGAGAACTCTACACACACACACATATTATGTATGAGTAATTACATATGAGAAAGCTGTATATACACACACACACACACACACACACACACACACACACACATATATATATATATATATATATATATATATATATATATATATATATATATATATATATATATATATATATTAAATTACTGGTCACTTTTTATCACTTACATGTAATTGCAATAGCCACAATACCCTCTGAACTCCTCGATTTCTTAACACTTTTGGATGCCCTTTGTCACTACGAGAGAGAGAGAGAGAGAGAGAGAGAGAGAGAGAGAGAGAGAGAGAGAGAGAGAGAGTTTTTTTATTTACCTTTTTTTTTTGCAGGGAGAATTCCTCGGCTCTCTTTAACACCATTCTCCTCTTCATCTCCTTTGTAAGTAGGTCTCTCTCTCGCCCTCCCTTCAGTCAATCCTCCCCTCCCCTCCCCTCCCCACCCTAAACGTCCCAAACACAATGGGGCCTCGAACTTCAACACCTTTCCATCCCATTCCCTCCACACCACCTTCCCTCCCCGGTGTTAAAAGCCTTGTAAATGGTTACCTGAAAGTTGGCGCGTGGATACAGGGACCAACTAGCAAGATCTTCAGTCAATTTTACCCAAGGAACACTTCACTTCAGTACCTCCAATCATTATCAAGTCAATCTATGCTGAAGTCACTAAGTAATCTTTAACGAACTTCAATGCTAATTTTAATACGACTTCGAACATTTAAAATACCAAAATTAATAATCAGCAACTTGCGTGAGAAATTTCGGGGATTAGAGGAAAATATTGTGAAATTCTGAATGGGCCCCAGAGAATTTATGTCTTTTCGGACGCTCGACAGGACCCGTCTACAAATGATTCGAGTGTACGGGAGTTTCTTAAGAACACACTTCTCTTTGTGTGGTTCTCTTTTAGATTTGCTTTCATTCAGAAAGAGTCTTTTTAGGAAATGTTCCATATGAATGTGTACTAATTCTGAATAATATTACTTTTATTATTATAAATCATAGCTTTATAAGACTAACTTTCTACTGCACTCTGTAGTATATACGTACATCTTATCAGCAACCCCTTGAAAGTACGACGTAGTTTTGTATCGTCTGGCTAATAAAGTAGCTTCAGGTCTTATTTACACAATAAAATGAAACCTGTGGTCCCATGGTTATCCTACTATAGGCGACAAAAGACCCCTTCTTGTGTAGAATTTTTAAAAATTACATATCTCCTGGCAAAGGGAGCATATCCCTAGAAAGCTGAAGTATTTTGTAGTGTTATTGTATACATAAAAATAACCTTTTGAATTTGTCAAAACACTACTGCTCTGTATAACCATAAGCATAAATATTGGTACTGCTATCTTTACTTTTTCCCAAAACTTCTCCATCACTTCTGCCAATACAGGGGAAATGTAATTTCTGTTTGTTCTTGATGACCCTCTAAATATTCATATTCAGCTCTGTCGCATACAGAACTATACGCATAAGCATATTATACCCAACCAAGACTCTACAAAAGTTGACGATGTAGAACACATATTCACCAAAAAATATACAGAACACTATAGTACTACATTAAGCAGGAACTACAGACTTAATTCTTTACATTAGATAAATAAAGATATTCCCGTAAATTCTAAAAATTACACCACACGACACAAACACACACAAGCACGCTGCTTCATTTCTCATCATTTACACGCAATATGCTAAAATAGCAATGACCACAGACATTACGCAAAATACGTCGTAGCAATATGTACCTCACGAAGTAAGAACTAGGCCTATACATGTTAACACCAACCAACATAATGTATTCTATTAATTCCAAGACTCATCTCCCACCATACATACACAAAAGCGTTTTTTTCTTCGAGTAACGGTGACCAGACATACATGCATACACAAAGTACGATACCACCAAACGAAGCATGGAATAGGACTAATATTCAATAATGAACACCGTCCTCGAACACCAGATATTCAAACGAATTCTAAAAAATCCCTCTCCCACGACGCATGCGCTTCTTTCTTTTTCCTCTTA
Source organism: Macrobrachium rosenbergii (assembly GCF_040412425.1). Lineage (NCBI taxonomy): Eukaryota > Metazoa > Arthropoda > Malacostraca > Decapoda > Palaemonidae > Macrobrachium > Macrobrachium rosenbergii. The sequence continues at coordinate 32,937,900 of NC_089763.1, read as the reverse complement.
GCAACCCCCTTCCCCTTCGTTCTTTCCTTTGGAAACTCCTTCCTTCCCTTTGAGAAGGTCGCACAAATCCGCCCCTCAGCCTTTGGGTCCCTCATAGATAAGCACAAGGCGCCTCGGTCACAAGGGAGTCATCCGAAACACCCACGACCGACCCTGGCTTGATCCTAGTCCACAACCGAGTATCAATGGCCACATGCTCTTGTCAGTCTTAGCTGACGGTTATCAATAATTTACATTCTAGTCAACTTGTCCAAAGATGGATAATTAGAGTTCGCCTAAGAAATACATTAAATGTTAATAGTAATTAATCAAATACGAGTGAGTGATGCACTACAAGGTGTCACGTGCAACGTGATCATATGATACCTCCAAAGTCGAAGCCACTCAAGGCCTTCGCACACGCGCCAGGTGTGAGTTGTCCATGTGTATAGGGGTGAGATAAGTTGCCAAGTATTCAATTAATAAAACATGCTGAATATTTCAAGTAATTGAAATTCTTCATGTTACATATATGGAATATGCCATTAACACAAGCCAGAAAATGACAACATAATACAACACAGAAAAACCGGAGGTAAATAAATAAAGGAAAATATCCGACTAGGCAACTGAACCCATGACTTACAATCCAGCGATTCAAGCGGCAACTTACAGTGCACAAATTGATATGAATCTCCCGTCTTTTTACAGTCTCAATTCCCCTGCCAGACCTTCAAAATTACCTAGAATACTAACACAACTCTCTAATCTGGTTGAAAGTAAATAATATGACATTTCAATATTTATATAACGAACAGGAGAACAGGAGACAGAGAATGCGCGCGCGTGTGTGTGTGCCGGAGACTACCGATCGCCAGCGGGTGAATGTGAATGATATAATTTACAACCCCGCTTGGAAATTTCATCGCCGGGCGTTACCTGAAGCTTACGTGCGTTAAAATATCATCTGATTAACATTTACAAGTGACAGATCCTCGGCAAGACTCATTTTTTCTAGAATAATTAAGCCACGAAGACAGAAGGTACGACGAATATCCGACAAAGAGAAAAAACTATACACACTACACCCCTAGTAATAATTCCTTTCCCGGGGACGATGGATATTGAGCGAGGTAAGCCAGTTGCTTCAGCAAAAACTCACACCAACACACACACAGCGGCGGTCACACGCACACGTACAAACGCACGCACAATCTCACCCCTCTTAGCGCTAAGCTCTCTCTCTCTCTCTCATGTGTAGCATAGGTGCTCCCGCCACCAGCAACGTGTGGTTCGCATTTCTTAGGCTATGCATGGCCCTTTCAATATTACGGTGCATTCAAAATCGAACTTTCCTGGTTTTTAATAAATGTTGGAAACTGAAATAGTTATTTTGTTGGCTGGAAGACTTGCACCCAATACTTAATGTGAAATATACAAAAAGTACCCCATAGCAGTCGATTTTAACTTGGTCGTTCTCAAGAACTCCATATTTTCAACTTACTTTCTTACACTCAGGAACTGACAAGTGGTTTTATATAGTTATCTGCTAAATTTTCGGTGCGTACAATCAACTCTACTGAAGGGGTGGCACCAAGTGTTGAGTCTTCCAGAGCTCAGCAAACCTTTAGGGAATGAGGTTGCCAGACCCATGACCTATTTTTTAAAATCAGGTCCCTAATTTTACAGATTAGGTCAACTAATGCACAAAGGGTTATATAAATGTGACATATCCATCCGCCATTCCTCGCCAAGGAGTCCAACCTGGCCTCTCTCCTCTGACAGGCAAATATATTGCTTATATATTTTCTTGAAGAATTGCGTTTGGCATTCTACACCTGCGAAGAAGTAATACACTTTCAGGCTTGGCAAGCTATACCAGTGGCGAGCATTAATCATCAAGTTTGGCGATCTGTACCTTTGAAGTGACTGCCAAGCTCGGCAATCAGTGCTCATGAAGAATAATGATTGCCTAACTTGAGAGATGAAAAGGAAATTAGACGCCTTGATTGCTTCGAGAAACAGAACTATAAAACACACGACTCTGGGATGACATGGAGAGAGAGAGAGAGAGAGAGAGAGAGAGAGAGAGAGAGAGAGAGAGAGAGAGAGAGGTAAAATTAAGCATTGTTAAGCAAATGAGAGCTCGCTTTAATGACCACAACTGTCAGATATGTTTGTTTCACTTACGTGAAACTACAACTAATATGGAGGTGACACATGGCTTAAGTTTTCTCTCATGAGAAAGCAGTACAAACAGCGCTACTACTACTACTACTACTACTACTACTACAATAATATTTATCATTACTATTAAATTTATTGACTGATGTGGGAATCACGAAAACAACTCTGCTGATAAAAATATGCAAAGAACACCCCAATTCTTTTAGGTAACAATACGATAAAATAATCGAATGACAGGAGACTAACACTGATAACGAGGCTGAACTAATGGGTACCAAGTCAATGTCCGCGTAGGGGGCGGGGGGGGGGGTACTGCCGTCAGTGCACCTCATGTGGTGCACTGTAGGCACTACTTAAGGTCCTTTGCAGTGTGCCTTCGGCCCCTAGCTGCAACCCATTTCGCTCCTTTTACTGTACCTCCTTTTATATTCTCTTTCTTCCATCCTACTCTCCACCCTCTCCTAACAATTGATTCATAATGCAACTGCTTTGAGGTTTTCCTCCTTTTACACCTTTCAAACCTTTTTACTGTCAATTTCCATTTCGCGCTGAATGACCTCATAGGTCCAAGTGCTTGGCCTTTGGCCTATATTCTAAATTCAATTCAATTCAACTTAGCCAATGTATATTCGTACGTTACAAACGACGCATCTCTTTATAATTCTTCCAAATTAAATTTTTTGGGAAAGACGGCACAGCCATTTTACGGTGAAACAGAACAATAAAGATAACATGTTCCAATTGCTTACTGAAATAAATTATCATATAAAAATAAAAGAAATCTAACAGCTTGGAAATACAGGGAATCTCACAAAAAAAAAAAAAGGATTCATGTACACAAATTTCAAGTGAAAATATACGACGTATAAATTAAAAGAGAAATGATGTTAAATAAAAGACATATCCCTATAAATAGGGAGATGGCAGATGAATGTTCCATCAATAAACAGTACAGGTGTATATCAAGCTTCGACGTGACCACCACACTAAAAAGGCCTAATCATCCTACTGACATGAAAAATAATCTGACTTCCGAAACAAATAACCCGTCGGTGCCCCCTCAAGCGGCGCACTGTAGGCATTACTTAAGATACTTTGGAGAGTTCCTTCAGCCGCTTTCATGCCTTATACTATACCTTCATTCACATTCTCTTTCTTCCATCTTACTTTCCACCTGCCCTAACAATTTTTTCATGGTGCAACTGCGAGGTTTTCCCCCCGTTACACCTTTAAAACTTTTTTTTACTCTCAATTTCCCTTTCAGCACTGAATGCCCTCGTAGATCCCAGCGATTGGTCTTAGTCCTGAATTTTATATTCCATTCCATTCGATACAACGAGCAGTTGAACATAAACTGACAGGAGAGGTTAAGATGTTTATAAATTGCAAGCCTTCATGCGCCGAGTTTGAGAAGGTATGTTGACACAGTGAATCTGCAAAACCTGGAACCCCTTGTTGCATATGCAGGCTTGAATGCTAAGCGAACAAAGGTATAACTCGACTTTATATTTACATGCGCGGTCAGTTTAAAAAAGGCAGAAGAATGCGTGGCATGGCCGTCATCTTCATGCCGTTGCAAATTGGTGTACAGAGTAAATGAGAATTAGATTGTTTTTTAAATTAGCGGGCGACTGTGATCGTAGCACGAAGAATTTGATGAATCTGATGAATGTAAGTCATGCTGAATAGTTGGGGTTGTTGCCGAGTTGGCATTCAAATAACTTTGGCGATGACAAGTGAAGAAGCTGTGACGACAGATTTTAAAATTCAACCCACCAGCCAACATCGGGCAATCGCTAAGGTACTTCACTGTGAATGTGAGCAATATAAGTTTGCGGAATGAACCTACAGATGTTGCTTTCGTCAATGAATAATATTATACAAAAATATGAAGCCGAAAAGAATTCTTTTACGTTGTTTGGTTTTAAGATGATCGAGCTTCCACTCCAAATATAATAACACAAAAAGGGAAAATAATGGCAAATAACAATGATAAAAGTGCAACGGAAAAAAAAAACTGACGCATTTGTGGACAAAGGAAAAGTTAAAATCACTGATTTTTTATCCCTTAGGTAAAAATTGAGACCAAATATCCATGATACAAGCATATCCACTGCCCTTGATTATGGGGAGTGGGTGCCTAATGGAAGTTAAAAATAAAAAAAATGTATAAAACGAATCTCATCACAAAAAACAAGAACTTTTGGCAGACGAAAGGTACGGTTAAAAAAGGACAGTAATAACAGTTGATTGATGGAATATAGAATTTTGGCCAAAGGCCAAGCACTGGGTCCTGTGAGGTCATTCAGCGCTGAAACGGAAATTGACAGTAAAAGGTTTGCAAGGTGTAACCAGGTAACGGGAAAACCTCACAGTCGCACTATGAATCAATTGTTAGGAGAGGGTGGAAAGTAAGATGGAAGAAAGAATATGAAAGGAAGTACAGTAAAAGGAACGAAAGGGGTTGCAGATAGGGGCCGAAGGGACGTTGCAAAGAACCTTAAGTACTGCCTACAGTGCACCGCATGAGGTGCACTGATGACACTAACGCCCTACGGGGCACAGTAATAATAGTTACTAAAAATGATGGTCGAGTCCAATCTGAACTTCGGGACTCCTTGATAAAAAAGGCTTGCCTACTGCTGCAGATCGAGTTACTCGTAATATAAACAATACAAACTATATAATAGTATATTATTATACAACTGGAGGAGACAGAGCAGAAAAATGGCTGGTCATTTACCGCAAAAAGGGGCATCGAACTAAAGGAGGAAAGCAGGGCCAGTCAAAAATTCATAAAATTTAAGTACTAAGTGAAGTGATGTCATTCACATAAGCAACAATGAAGTAACTTCAGTTACAGGAATGAGCTATGGGATCTGCCTGAGAGCAGAGCTCCAACAACAATCACGAATAGGAATCTCACCTCTAAATCCAACTACTAAATCTTTTGCTCTTTCAAATGTTTGTCTGCCAGTTTTCCTCCACGATCATAAACTATACTTGGGATTTCCTTGTTTGTCTTTATTTTGATGTGGCTATTTATTGCTAAATTCTTCCCTTCTATCGCCTTTTTTTTTTTTTTGACAGACTTCCACCCCAAAAGAGCAGTGGTTCTTATTATTTACCTTCGTAAGTGCCGAGAGCAGTCATGAAAACTTGGAAACTGACTACATATTTAACAGTAAAGTCATTTTCATTTTTTGAAATGCTTCAGTCTCCCTAAACGAGAAATTTTGGAGCCTTTTTTTGTATGGCACTCAAGGTCAGTGGTTCTTAACCTGGGGTAACTGTACCCCCAAGGGGTATGAAACCTTAAACCTGGGGGTATGAGACATGACAGCCAGGGCAATGGTACTGTATAATTATCGTGTTTGTACTGTATTTACTTGGATGGGGGTACGATAAAATTTTCTGAGATATCAGATACGGCCACTGAAAAAGGTTAAGAACCACTGTTGTAGGTGGTGGGCCAAAATAACTCAAGTCATTGCTTGTAAACAATGCTGTCGCTAAATTCTCTTGCTATTTAACAAGGAAATTTTAGTGACAGATAGGCTCATAAATTAACTGATAGAGAACCAATGTTCTCTTTTCTCTCTTACCTCTCTTCTTACATTCTCAAGAGTACAATTTTAAATGTTTCCAGATCACAGATAGGTCACGTTCTTTTTCTTGCAATTCCTTTTAAAATTGATCTACTACACTGCATAATTTTAATGTCTACCCAACAAACATTTTTTTCATTTTAATTCTTTTCTAAAATCGCTGTCCAAAGACTTTTCTACGACAGAGCACAAATGACAGAGATTTTTGTCCTCTCTCTCTCTCTCTCTCTCTCTCTCTCTCTCTCTCTCTCTCTCTCTCTCTCTCCAAAAGACGACGTAATACAACGCAGTAGCACTTTGTAACCCCGCAATCGAGGCTTATCACCCCACCTGAAACCAAAACCGAACAGCAATCGGGTGACAAGATTAGATCACAGGTATCATCTACTTCACTTGACGAGTGTCCCAAGAGCCACCTGTTCCCACTAATTAACTGATAAGACGGGTGATACTCAGGTAACTTATACTAACAATCCTCGTCTCCCAATGGTACAACGATAGGTAGATAAAATCAACAACTTGAGACATGGGATTACTGTCAAGTATTTTCAATTCTTAGAACGCAAAGCTTGCAGGCTAAATCATTGCGGTTTTAATAATAATAATAATAATAATAATAATAATAATAATAATAATAATAATAATAATAATAATAATAATAAGTTAGACTATGTTGAAACGATACAATATACATGATTTAGATACATGAGAGAAGACGCTTTCATGATAAACGGTTACACCCGAGCAGTTGCTTATAATTTTTCAGGCTAGAGCATAAGATAAAAAGCTTCGAGCAGTCTTTTTCACGCCTGAAGCAAAAAACAATCGGAATTTGAGGTAATTTTTTTTTTTTCAGTTTTTGCACCAGCAGATGTTTTCAAAGTTCAAGACATAGGGGAAAAAAAAACAAGAACTTTGTTATTTTGCATATTGGGAAAATCCGATGTTTATGCGACATTTTTGGAGGTCTGGGGTAAGCGGCAACGTGTCATACTGACAGGTGATAATACCTTAAATTTAACAGCAAAAAACTTTAGGAAACCTCTCTTCGAGAAACGCTTAGACATTACTGTAAGGAGAATGTGTGATGTTTACAAAAGCATTCACGTTATTGCTTCAGATGCTCAAAAAAGGATCGGGAACACAAGGGAATATGGCGCTTCCAAAAAAATAAAAGTTACAAATTGAAAATGCCGTGAAGACTAGAAGCTGATTAACATGAAAACAAGCAGGTAATTCGACTTCGCCAACAAAGCAGTTAATAAATAAACCTGTGATTCAGATAGTCTTCGCCGAAAAGAATAAGGAATGTGATGAAGGTACAAGGGAATCCAGGAATATATTCGGTTTCAAGAGTTTAAAGTCAACATGGTATTTAGAACGCAACACGGACTGATCAATAAAGAAATCTAGGTGGTTAAGGGAACATGTGGACAAAGAAGTAATCAAGTTCTAGGAACTGCTGATGATTATACCAGAGAGACACTCCCTGTCAAGATGAAGAACATGAAGCATTTACGGGCGATGCCTAAGATGCAAGGCCAAGAAGACCTTTCAAGAGTTATAATGGTGGATCGTTAAAATGCTTTCCATGTTAGATCCCCGATATTTTTTCTTTCGTCATTTTTAGTTTTCTGAAAGGAAAACTATTGTGCCGGCTTTGTCTGTCCATCCGCACTTTTCTGTCCGCCATCAGATCTCGAAAACTACTTGAGGCTAGAGGGCTGCGAACTGGTATGTTGATCATCCACCCTCCAATCATCAAACATACCAAATTGCAGCCCTCTAGACCCAGTAGTTTCTATTTTATTTAAGGTTAAAGTTAGCCATAATCGTGCTTCTGGCAACGATATAGGACAGGCCACCACCGGGTCGTGGTTAAAGTTTCATGGGCCGCGGCTCACACAGCATTACATCGAGACTACCGAAAGATGGATCTATTTTCGGTGCCTTGATTATACGCTGTACAGAAAACTCGATTGCGCCGAAGAAACTTCGGCGCATGTTTTACTTGTTTTATATTTTTCTTCCTGTATTATCAAGACATTCTCCCTGCCAAGTTTCATGTAAGGAAGTAATTCACATTAATTAATGTCATCACTCAATTATTATCTCGATAAGTTATATCATATCACAGCGAGTTGTTCTTATCGCTAGATCGCTCTTGATCTCAATCCATTTTTTTCACTTCTGAATCAATGGGTCATGTCCACAAAGCCATCTTTTTCAGTGATGACCTTCCTAAAACTCCACCTTTGTTTAATAGGGCAAGGTCATACAGTAATCATACAGTTAAATGGAACAACTAGGTCATAGAGTAATTGTACAGATGCCAGCACAAATAAATGAACAAAGCTATATGACTTTCACATACAGGTGTATGCTGGTGCAATATATGGCTTCAGCAACAAGCTGTCGTTCCATTTTAATAGTTGTGTTCTCGCATCGTTCTGAACACTCCAGCAGTATATGAAAATAAGGAATTCAACCTTGAAAGTCCTGTGGAAAATATGGAACACATCTGACCTGCAAATTGGTGAAAGAGATTATAAAGACACACAGGAAATTTCTCCTTGTCTGCTTAACACTTAACCACTGATAGTTGTATACAAAACACGTACGGCCTTATAATAAAAATGACAGAACCTAAATTCTCGAAACACGACGCGCCCAATGTTCTTCCCACCAGACGCAAGGCTGAAGATATTTCATCTCATTTCAACAAGTTCTTACAACCCTTCCCACATCAATTGTGGGTTCCCAATCACTCTTCCCACACGTCCATGCAACAACAGATGGAGCTTCCTCCTAATGTCGTGATCGCAGTGTTGCCAGATAAGCAAGTTCAAGGTCGAGTTTGCGTATGTGTGTAATTACGTGCATAAGCAATTTCAAGCTTAAGCGAGCGCGCGCACACACTAAACCTATTCGAGTACAAGGTTTTAACTGCAATAAAATAATGGACTTTTCATTACTTTATGCAATTTCCGTTATGTTTCTTAAGATGTTACTCGCGCCAGAACGTTTTTGGTTGGACTGTGAATGAATTGTTACAAAAGATAAATAATGAGCTCTTTATAAACATGTGACAAAAAAGTACATATAGGGTATGCAATGTACAATATCACTTTTAAACAAAGCTGAAAACGTGCGTAAAGTATACATAACATGCTCCCTCCCTCCCCCCCTTCTCTCCTCTCTCTCTCTCTCTCTCTCTCTCTCTCTCTCTCTCTCTCTCTCTCTCTCTCTAACGAAAAAGTTTATAAGATAAACGATGAACTAACTCTCTCTCCCTCTCTCTCTCTCTCTAACGAAGAAGTTTAAGATAAACGATGAACTCTCTCTCTCTCTCTCTCTCTCTCTCTCTCTCTCTCTCTCTCTCTCTCTCTCTCTCTCTCTCTCTCCAAGGAAAAAGTTTATAAGATAAACTCTCTCTCTCTCTCTCCATAAATAATGAAAAAGGTAAACTCTCTCTCTCTCTCTCTCTCTCTCAGCAACAACAGGGTATGGCGAAAGGCCTACGGGCGGCCTTCGTGAGCGGAGGGCGGCGACGCGGAATGGGCACCTGGCATGTGATTATGGCTCCTCGGAGCGTGTTTCTCCCGAAGGTATGCGTGCTTCGCTTCTCCCTGGGCATGAGGCAGGGCACTCCGGAAATCGGCCTCTTCCAGCATGAGGGTGTATACACGCACCTCGACTGCAAGTTCTGGGTATGTTATGCATTACGGCAACGAGTTTGATCCGAGTACAATTTCATTTGCTGTTGCGATAAATTATCGTGTTTTTATATTATATTAGAGTACTGTTTTTTATATCCTGACTGAGAGCATATGGTTTTGGTCATTAATTGTACTGACAACATACACACACACACACACAATTGTACATATATATATATATACATATATATATATATATATATATATATATATATATATATATATATATATATATATATATATATATATATATATATATATATATATATATATATATATATATATATATATATATATGCGCTTAAATTAGTAGTGTTTTCCCTGACTGCCAGCATATGGTATCAGTTATTATTTACCAATACACACACACACACACATACATATATATACATATATATATATATATATATATATATATATATATATATATATATATATATATATATATATATAAAATATATATATATAGGCCTATATATAAAATGCGCTTACATATGTATTTCTAAATCCGTCAAGTTTCTACCGTTATTCAAATCTAAACCTTCGTTTCTATCATACACCCAGGTTCTTCATTATAAACATATATAATCATGCACATAACCTAATCCTAAGTTTGTCAACTTTCTAATG